>NW_006239012.1:995479-1003055 GCF_000226075.1 Solanum tuberosum | reverse complement strand
GTCAATTTTATTTATAAATATTATTTTTTTTAAATATTTCAAATTTACCCACCCCGCCACCCCACCCAGGCCATCCCTGTCAATTTTTTTTTTAAAATATTGTTTTTGGAAAACTTTTCAACTTTTCAGTTTTTACCCCCCGACCCCACCCATCCCAAGGCCACACTCGTCAAAAATTATTAAAATACAAAAGTGTTTTTGGAAAATATTTCAATTTAAATTTTTTTATCTCACCGCCACCCCCACCATCACCACACCCCGTTACCTTTTTTTTTTTTATAAAAAAATTGTATTTAAAAAATATTTTCCTAGGTCAGGTCCTGGGTCGAAAGTCTGGGTTAGATCTCAGGGTCGAATTATGGAACGCTCATCTGTGTTTTGTCCTAATTCGGGTGTCAGGATCAGGTCCTTGATCAGTTATCGGGGTTGATTTTTGGATCAGAAATTATTTTTCTAAAGAGTATTTTCAAATCTCAAGCCAAAATTTAAAGATATTTTCTAGAAAATATTTTTCATTAACCAACCAAAATTAAAAAAATATTTTCTACTCACCAACCAAACATTAGAAAATAAATTAAAAATCCACTTATTTTTCAAAAAGACATTTTTCATGAAAACCTTTTCCTTCGCACTGTTAGAATTTACACAAACAGCCAAGTAGGTTAAGATTAGCACTTCATTATTCTTTCAAAAGATAATTAGCTAAGTTAGAAAACCATATTGGAGTTAAATTTTTTGTTAATCTGATTTTTGAAACGGAAAGAGGGTTCTACTTCTGTCTAAGTTCTCACTGAAAATAACTATCACTTAGCAAGGGGTGGATTTAGGAGGGGGTGAGGGTGTTCACCCGATCCCTTGACAAAAAGTTACATTGTATAAATAAGGTATTTTTAAAAAAAATTACTATATATATAATTAAAAAAAAATCCCATAAACACCAGATTAGAGGTCGATATTTCTGAAATCCCTTAATAAAAATTCTGAATCCGCAACTATATCTAGCTATATTCAAAGAAGTTGATTCACAAAGAATGTGCATAAAATTTTGGAACAACATACTTGAACTTAAAGACTAATGTTTAAAAAATGAAAGTCGTCTGCTTTAAATTCCTTGGTAAAAACAGAGTTGGTATCTACATTTTACATGAAAAATAACTACTTATTTCAACTTGAATAAAAAATTGTAATGTATGAACCTTTGTTTCATTCAACTCTTGTCAAAATATATGACTATCACTTGGTCATATTTCAACAAGTTTTGACAAATATCATAAATTTAGCTTTAAAGTAGCTTGAAACATAATTCAAAGGAGGAGATCAAATTCAATAACAAATCACATGGGAGAATGTTAGACTTTTATTAATTTTTGTATGAGACCTAGTCATAACTAATATTTAATGAAAAAAAAAAGAATTATCCATTATATCATTTACTTGATAAACATACTAGATTAAATAAAATAGCCTCTATAAAATGTACATCTCTCTACTCATTAGGGCTATCATATATTTTCTACTAAATCAAATATCTCAAATAATTTTTACCGAGCAATCAAATATGTAACATCTCCAATTTTTTACATGGAAATAATATTTTATGCCCACTTATGAATTGAATTGATAAAAAAATCTGACATTTTCAAATATCTTAGGTACAAAAATAAAAATTGCTTATAAAAAAAATATAAAACTGAAATAATAAATTTCTAGAAACTACAAAATTAGATCTCTAATTTTTTTTTTGTTTACTACTTTGGCATGATAGTTAAGGTCTGCTTTATCAGTTCAAACTTTGACTAATTATTTGAAAATGAAAAATGTGTGCTAAGCAGTGAAAGAGAAATTTTCTTTTTCCTTGGCACACCATAAACTTTAGGGAATCTAGATTATATTATTTTTATTTTTAGGTTGGCAATGAATTATTGATTATTAAAATTATTTAAAACTAATAGTTCTAGTTTATTGTCGTACCATTTAGCTTCCACCGCCTTTATGAATTTACTTCTTAACTAGAAATTGGACCTGAGAGAGACTAGACTTGTGTGACACATTTCACATGGCGTTTTTTTTCTTTCTAGAAAGTCTCGATATAAATATATTAAATTGAAAATTAGTGGCGTATTTTATGATTTTCAATCATACCGTTCTTATGGGCCAGTTTGCTATTTTCTAATGTTAGGCAGGAAGTATTGAATTATTACAATGCATGTTTATGTATGGTCGAAATTTCATCTAAGTAGTTAAAAGTCTGATTTCCATGTTTTAAATTTTATTTTTGAAGTGTGACACCTTTAGGATGGCTCGTCATTCTGCTTATACGTCTTGGTTTAATTGTGTATATAGTTAAAAAAAAATTGAAATTCTTTATTTTAAACTAAAAATGTGTTTAATGTTTTAAAATATTCTTTAAATTTTGTGATCTTAAATATGTCAATAATAATAATAATATATACTTAGTGGAGTCTGAAGAGGATAGAATCAATGGGACACAAACCTTATCCTTACCTTTGTGGGATAGAGATTCGGCTCAAAACAAGTATAATTATAGCAAGATTGAAATGAAAATAACGGTAACAAAACACCAAGATATATACTCAGAGCAAATGAAGCAACAAATAATAGTGAAAATTGAAGAATAAGAGATACTACGCGACTACTAACTAATACTACTAAATAAGGAGAAGAGGAGACTGACTCCCTTCCTCTCCCACAAAAAAAGTATGACAACACATGAGCTACCTATTACCCTTGTATCCTAATTTTCGACCTCCATATCTTATTGGGGTCATGTCCTTGATGTTGGGTGAATTAACACTCTTTTTAGTTTATTTATCCATGTTTATGCTTTGTTATCAAGATAATCTAGCTTAATACTCCTAAGTTTAGATTAGGAGCACAATGCAAGAGCAAAGCATCATTCTTTTAGGATTACTACTGTTACTCTTTTCATAACTTTATTTCTTGTTTGGTTATGAATTTTAGTTTTCGTAATCGGATTATGGGTGGATAAAAACACTCAAATCTAGGATTATGGCCATAGTACATGAGTATCACATTCTATTAATAGATTGTTATTGAGGATTCTTCCATCCATGTTTTGTCCCTTTAGTCATAGCGTCTGTTTGACATTATTTTTAGGAGGTCAAAAACATTTATTTTGATTAAGAAAAAAATATTTTTTTTGAAAATTTAAGTGTTGGGCAAATCAATAAAAGTGTTTTTAAATAGAAGTAGAAGCAATTTTTGTGCTATTGAGAAAAAACTTTAAAATTTATGTTTCTTAAAAAAAGCAAAAATAAAATTAGAATTTATTTTTTTCAAAACTAAAATATCTCTTCGTATAAATATTATTAATACATCCCCTATTAATTAAAGAGTAAATTTTAGGTTTAGCAAACATAAAAATCATATTTGTATGCTATAGCTATATTTTGTATAATTGCGCTCCATAGCAAATTTTATGTTTGCTAAGGCTATTAATCTGTATATTTCGGTATACATATACATAAAAATATGTATTGTATATTTTGGTATACTTATACATAAAATCCTGTCATGTCTTGATCTGTATATTTCGGTAATCTGTATATTGATATGTTAGTCGGAGCTCCAATGTGGGCTCCGGACACCGAGTGGGAAACCAAAAAAAAATATGTGACAAACCAAACAACCAATAAAAAATAGAGTAAATTTTAGGTTTAGTAAGCATAAAAATCATATTTGTATGCTATAGCTATATTTTGTATAATTGCGCTCCATAGCAAATTTTATGTTTGCTAAGGCTATTAATCTGTATATTTCGGTATACATATACATAAAAATATGTATTGTATATTTTGGTATACTTATACATAAAATCCTGTCATGTCTTGATCTGTATATTTCGGTAATCTGTATATTGATATGTATACAAACTAAAACATAGTAATTGTATATAAACAAAATTACTACATATATACATAAAGAGTTTATACAAACATGTCTTGTTATGTATAACTATGGAAAAATATACAAAACAACAAATTGAATTTGTATAAACAAAACTAAAAAAATAGTAATTGTTATACCGAATGGGTAATATATACAAACAACAAATTGAATTTGTATAAACAAACTAAAAGTAGTAATTGTATACCGAATGGGTCCCGCCAGATGGCAAAAACATGAAATATTTGCTGCAAATTACAAATAAAAAAAACTATAGCTATAACATTTAATTTAAATTAATAGTTTATTATTTCATATAATTTTCCCTACTAATTAATCAGCATATCAGCGGGCTACATATGGGTAGTTTGGGTCGTAGGGATCTCCACAACAATCACACTCCCTTAGTTTATTGCATATTTTAACCCTATTTATTGGAGCTTCATATTAGACCCAATAAAATAATGACGGACACAATTGAACTAGATTAGATATTAATAAAAGACAAATTAAATTTGATGAATTTAGCATACTTTAGAAATATTTTCACCCTTTTCCATTTTTTTCATTGAGAAGTCATCAACCAAAATATGTACAATAGTATGTACATGTCACCGATAGGTTCATAAATTATAAACTAATAAAATATACTTTCATCTATCAATTAATTTGTTAATATTTTAATCTGGAATACTTTCTTAAATAGATTTAGAATTTTATAAATACATGAGCAAGATTAATATTTTTTTTTATTTTGTACAGGTCATTTGCTTACACAGAACATTTAACTATTTGAGTCAATTAAACACTTAATAGTTTAAACGAAAAGGACAAAAAGAAAACATAGATAAATTGTGGGTTTGTTAGTTATTACCCCATTCCTCGAGACATACGCAGAGCAATATTCTGATGTTTAACAACATATCTCCCACGTTTATAATAGGCTTGCTTTCTTCTTTCTCTCTTTTCTTATATTACTACGAAACTTGTCCGCTCTTCGCGCAGTATAACTGTAATTTAAAATGAACTTTTTTTATAAATTAAGTAGAAATAAAAAAGACAATTTTTTAATTAGAGCCGAACAATGTTTTAAAAGGCGGTGGCGTGAGGTGATGCATTTTACTTAGTATAGGGCGAGTCATAAGCCTCGAGACGTGGGACGTAATATATATGGATCTTTAAATTTTTAATTTACAATATAGTATAATAATATAATAACACAAAATTATAAAAAATCAATCAATAGTTTGAGATAATTATAAACATGATTAAGGAAACTCATAGAAAATAAAACTTCTAACATGATTATACTAGTATAAATAATTAATATCTTAACTATCGAATAATAAAAGAATCATTATTTCTAAAAAAATAATAATTTATTATACTATACAATTTACCCCCCTAAAAGAAAATAATCAATAAAACTTATTACTATTATAATAAAAACATCACTCTATCATGTATACAAATCAATTAGTTTCAAATAGCTAAATAAAATGTGATAATTTTGAGACATATGACAAAACTATGAAGACCAATGATAAATGAAAAAGTAAAATTTCGCTATGTATTTTTAAAAGAAATGCTACGTACTAAATAATTACCTGCACAATGTTACCAAATAGTAACGATACGATACTACAACTTGTTATTTGAGTTACTCTCAATCTTCTTATCTTTATAGATTAAAAAATTATTAAGTATCAATCATTTATTAAAAAATTACGAGGGTCAACAATGTTAACTAAAGATTTTAACACATAATTTGTGTAAGATCTATTAGGCGAGCCCCGAGCGTTAGGCGTTGGGCATGCATAGGTTGGACAATCGGGACGCTTAGGGAGTAAGTCTTACAGAACTAAGTCCCATAGTTGAGTTTCGGGGTGTTTTGCTACAGTCCCTCCCCAGGGCGAGCCCCGAGGCGAGTCCCACCAGAGTTTTTTAAAACATTGGAGCCGAAATTTGTGTTTCCTCTTAAATAAAATAATTAAGAAAAGAAATAATATCTTCACATTAAGTTGACATCAGAGAAAATGATCAATTATTTTTTAATAAGAAATTGACACAATAATGTTATAACATTTTAAAAAAATCGAATTACTAAATTAAGATTTTAATATAATATCATGTTCATACCCAATTAACTTTAATTCAAGTAGATTTCATTCATACATGGAGTAATTAACTATTATTTAAAAATCAATCGAAGAACCAAATAGACAATATACAAGTATTCACGAATTTTAATCAATTTCACGCAGATAAGGAAATTGTGAATACATTGTTTATAATAGCTCCCATGATAATTTATTGAAAATTCTACTTCTAATAATATTAAATTTATAATTTCATTTTTTTTTTAAAAAGAAAAACTTAAATACTTAACTTAAAGTAATCTGAGAAGAGAAAAAAATAGGCCTTACTTTCCATTTCAATAAAAGAATTCACCTAATTGATTATTTTCTTTAAATTGGGCATAATTCAAAATTTTCTTTTATAGAAATACAAAAAAAACATACTCAAAACCTATATACCAATAACTAATATTTTAAAATAAATAAATAAAATAAAGTAAAATGAACAAAGAAAGGCAAAAAAGTAATTTAAGGAAATCATATAAATAATATTAATGATGAGATTAAGAGAAAAAATTAATAGCATTAATGATGAAATGATTTAAAATTTGGAAAAATGCAAAATAGATAAACTTCCAAGACAATTTTTTGAGATTTTTATTTTAAAATATAAAAAAAAAACGTTTTTTTTTATAAAGTTAAATAAATATTTGAATAAAGAAGAGTGTCATCATTTTCTATTTTTAACTTTATTATTAATATATTTGTTACAAAGATTATAATAACTAATTTCTTGTAATAAATAAATACAAGAAAGTAAATGATTTTTTTTTAAAAAAAAGAAGTGATTTAAGGAAATGATATAAATGACATTAATTATCATATTAAGGTAAGGAAGTAAGAAAATTAATATGATTGTTGATTAACAAAATTAAATATGGTTACCTTTGATATTTTTGTAAAATTTTAAAGTGAGACTTTTAGTCTTTAAAATTAAAAAAATGTTAACAAAATTTATATATATATATATTTGTTACAAAGATTATAATAACTAATTTCTTGTAATAAATAAATAAAAGAAAGTAAATTTATATTTTTATTTTTAAAAAAGAAGTGATTTAAGGAAATGATATAAATGACATTAATTATCAGATTAAGGTAAGGAAGTAAGAAAATTAATATGATTGTTGATGAACAAAATTAAATATGGTTACCGTTGATATTTTTGTAAAATTTTAAATTGAGACATTTAGTCTATAAAAAATTAAAAAACTGTCAACAAAATTAATATATATATATATATATATATACTCATTATTTCTAAGAATATAAAGTATAATTAAAGATAAATAAAAATAATAAAACAAACATTAATTAAAGGTACATAAGGAAAAAAATGGAAAAAAAATAAAATAATAAAATTTACAAAAAACGGAATTAGAAGAATAAAAGATTGAAAGAAATAATGTGAGCACTAATTAGGTTCCTTTCAAATCACAATAAAAAAAATAAAACAAACATTAATTAAAGATACATAAGGAAAAATGAAATAAAAAAATTAAAGAAAAAGT
>NW_006239012.1:985783-994931 GCF_000226075.1 Solanum tuberosum | reverse complement strand
GTGTATTGGTAGGATCACGCGGCTATCCCAATATGTGAAGCACATGCAAGTAACCACAATATTACAAAATATGCATATACCGAACATATACAATATTAGTCATCTTTTCAAGATCAATGTGGCATTCCACATTCTCAGTAAAACCCATTGGTTATCATTTTAGAGCAACAAACGGTCTTTCAACCTCAATCACCCTTAGAAATGAACATAATCAACACAAGTAGATACACAACACAATTCAATGGTCCTCCCACGGAACCCATTTCAATGGTCCTCTCATGGAACTCAAACTCAAACTGTTAGTGTACCGGTTCGTGGTACCCGATTCAATGTTTATGTCGGCACGTGGCAACCTATCCCATATTTATACCGGAATGTGGCAACCGATCCCATATTTATCTTGGAACGTGGAAACCGATCCAAGTTAGTGAGTCGGAACGTAACACCCGATCCATTCAACAAACCACAATCACAATGTATATTCTCACAATCATACAACAAGAGGTGATTCATGGCATACAATTATTCAATTATCCTCATTTATGATTAGGGTGATCAATAATATAACATTCGCATACATACATGCATTATAATGAGCAATTACAAACATATATCACACCAACATGAAATCACAACCATCACCTACATCGAATCCAAGCTTGAATCCCCCTAAGGCACTTGAATCTTCCCTTTTCGGATTCTTTCTGCTTGTTCTAGGTCTACAAACAATTACTCCCTCTGTCCCAATTTATGTGACTTACTTTCCCTTTTTTAGTCAGTCCAAAAAAGAATGACACATTTCTATATTAAGTAACAATTTGACTGTAAAATATCTATTTTACCCTTAATGAAATGATTTACAGCCACACAAATTTTCTATCATTCATTTTTGGACCCACAAGTTTTTAAAAGTCTTCATTTTCTTTCTTAAACTCCGTGCCGAGTCAAACTACCTCACATAAAATGGGCGGAGGGAGTAATATACTCAAGGATCAATAATCAAAGGTCTAATTATCCAGATTATAACAAACCCAATAACCCTAGACTAAACCCAAGATCCTAATACCTAGATTAGGACTTTTTCCACCAAAATTTGCAGATCAAAACCCTCCCCCATCGATAATCACCTACGAATTTACATTTTACAGATCGAAAAAATGGATTCGAGGAGTTAAAACTTTACTTTTAACCTCAAGAATGGTGAAAAACTGTCAAGAAAGCACCTGGGTCATCTCCTAGCTCTCAAAGTCGAAACTTGCAGAATAAAGTGATTTTCGGGTTTATTTCCGACTGAAATCGCGATTGTTCCGCTATGGGCCCCCCCAGCCTGCTACAATGGCCTCGTTCTGGCGGGAATAATCCCACAACAGCGGCTTGCACGGAAACAGAATGTCGAATTAAGATCTCCGAACTCCCATTTCACAACACACCTTCATCCCACGACACTCAGAAAACACCCGTTCACGCTAAGATCAATTTCGGGAGTTCTACTCGCCCTAATTCAATTTCGTAAAGTCGTACGGGTTTCTTAACGTCTTAGCTATCCACTCACGCAATCAATTTCACTATTACAGTTCTCATTCATTACCAGATTTCCCTAGACTCGCCTGACTTCGATTTCGTCCAAATCTGGACTAGGCTAGGAAATTTCAAGTTACTACTCAAAAGTTTTTCTGGTCCAATTCTTTCCCCATTGGCTTTTTCCTATCGACGGAATCAGGTTGTTACAATAGATACCAATTTACCCATCACTCGTCCCCGAGTGATCAACTAGGAAAGACTGGCTAAAGTAAGAGTATAGTAGTATCTGAATCGTTGAATCACTGAGGATACTTCTCCCGTATACTTTTTCTGTCGACTCTGGGCTTCTAGAAGCTTAGCTTGGATACTTCTCACCTTATCCTGAGCATCCTTCACCAAATCAACTCCCAAAGGTTTCTTTAGCCCCAAACCACCCTATGGGTGATCTACACATCCTCCCATACAATGCCTCAATGAAGTCATCACAATACTCGAGTGACAATTATTGTTGTATGTAAACTTAACTACAACAAAAACTATTCTCAATAACCACCAAAGTTGATTGTACTCACATCTGCCACATGTTATCAAGGACCTTGACACAATCATCAGGACTAATCATTTCTCACATAAGCATGATAAAATTCTATATCAATACTCGCTACAATTAGAGGTGGACCTGAACCAACCAACACACACTCTTAATACTCAACCAATTATAGTTCTTATCAACATATCCTTCTCACAATATAAATTTCCATGAGCTTAAGTTACAAAATTTAATCTTTAGATATCAGATACTCATCAGGATATGTCCAAGCATACAACTCTCTCACCATACTATCGAATGCAAGATTTAGTAATTAGGGTTGTAGATTACCCTTAAGAACATTAGAATTGGACCCAATGATCCCCGCATTCATCCACACACAATCAATACATGACCTCGACGACTAGACGAATATTAAGATTGTCGGACAACCATGATCACAAAGGGTAGCTCTTCTATGAATTCTCATAAGTAATGTACCTGCAAGTGGTACATGTCTAACCACTAAGATACTTTAACAACTCCAAGACAACACTAATTATGTCATTCGGAATAACCAAATCATCTCAATCTTCCCACTCAACTAAGAGAACATCGCAGAATTTGGTACCCCTGATCCACCACTAGGGATCCACCCACAAAAATGAAAACACACTAGAGCATAACTAGTGAATCATGCTCACAATACTAACAACCATCATAACTACTCCGACAATTTACCTTATTATAAACCAACACTTTTAAAAATGAAACCTTTCTTAGGTACTTATCAATCAATAGTAGTAAACTTACGACTCAACCCAGGTGTAAGTCCTTTCAATTGCTCAATACCAGATACAATTGATCATTTCTCACCTTCCCAATTCATACCTTGACAAAATACATCACCCCGAACGTAGACTTACAATGAAAAATCTGAATTGTAATTTCCACCGTATAACACAATCTCTTTCTCTATCAACATTAGCTTGTACCTTAAAGATTTATTATGAATTCCTGGATCTCCGTTTACCATTGATCGCATCTCCATCGATCTTACAACATATTTTGCTAAAATTTCAATCATACTCATTACTAAACTCAAAAACAAGAACCAAGCACTTATCATCACACTCGAGCTAATGTCTGTACACTTATTTCTTAAGTGTTTTTCAATAATTGCCAACCAATCTTATTATATAGTTGCATTCCATCACAAATTTTTATTACCCTTATGCTCAGTCAGCCCTGACTATCACCACAAGTCAAACTTTTCATCAACACGATACCTCAAACTCAGGTATACCCATCAAATTCAAAAAACTAACCCAATTTTTATGTGCACTTTCTTACTAAAATACTTCAATTGCCTTCATCCAAGTATACTCAGTGGGACTTTCTTTATCCATAAGCTTGTCATCCCGGTATTAATCCACCCCTTTATGGCTTAAGATAAAATCAACTGTCTTCATACTACCATCCTTCTTCTTAACAAACAAAATAGGAACACCCCACGGGGAAGCATTAGGAGGGATGAAACCTTAATCAAGAAGATCCTGTATTTGATATTTAAGCTCTCCCTATTCTGACACCACAAGAATAGACTCAATGGAGGAGGATTCGACCTCAACATCCCGAATATGAGCCAAGCACGCCAAACAATCCCGCCCCACCAGTTTCCTTCCCCACACGACAGATAGACCTTAGCTGACTTAGGCTTGTACCCCCTTCCCACTCTAACTTTTCCCTATCATAGATGTCTAGAGTTACCGACTTGCCATTACCATTAAGCACATCATAATAGGGGGACAATCAAGTCATGCCTAAGATTATACCAAGTCAGTCATATCTCGCATAACCAAATCAACCCAAATCTGAAAATTCATAAACACAACAAGATAACACGATATACATGGGTGACTATGACTGACTCTTCAACTGGGGTAGAAACATGGATGAGGGCATCAAGTATATCACAAATCATATCAAATTCAGAGGCAAATCTCACGGACACATAAAA
This sequence comes from Solanum tuberosum, assembly GCF_000226075.1. Classification (NCBI taxonomy): domain Eukaryota; kingdom Viridiplantae; phylum Streptophyta; class Magnoliopsida; order Solanales; family Solanaceae; genus Solanum; species Solanum tuberosum. The sequence goes on along the minus strand of NW_006239012.1, from coordinate 990,861 downwards.
ATAAGTAGAACTCAAATCAAACAACAGATTAGCCATTCGGTCACAAACAATAATAGTTCTTGTGATCATTGCATCAAACCCTCAGCCTCGGTCTTACCCAAAAATGCATAAAACTGAGCTCTGTCATTTTGACGGGCAACCTCCTTGCCTGGATGCACTACTCCTCTACCCGCATTACCATTTCCCCGGCCTCCACAGCCTCGTTGATTTCCTCCTCATATGTCCGGTTCTCCACAATTGTAACACACTTAATAACTTAACCAAGTACACCTCGTTGTTATTGGAGCAGTCGTATCTTGACCTTTTCTTGATATACAAACAATCCATGAAATCGTAGTATAACTTCGAACCTCAAATGACATAATTTAATTTCATCATTCGCTAAACAATCCATACACGTTATAACAACAATACTAAATGCATTTCCAAAGTAATGGCGTTCATTATCTAACCGTCCCTTACCAAAATTTCTTGAATGTTGTCACCTATAAACTTGAATCTGCAAGTCTAACCTTAATCCCTTCACAAGCGACAATAGTAGCTAGCGAGCCCCACAAAACTCTTAATTTCAGTCACAGAACTAAGTCAAACCCAATTCCTGACTGCTTCAATCTTTTGGGAATCTACTATTAACCCTTCCCTTGAAACTACATGCCCCAAAAAGGCAACCAAAGCCAACCAAAATTCACACTTAGAAAATTTCACACACTTCTCCTTTTTTTTGTAATCACATGGATGCCAATTTTTCTGCTATTTTTTGACAACATTCTATTTATTACAAGGTTTTATAGTCTATCCTCGATTGCTGAACACTTATTGGATTGCAGGGGTTAGTTCAAATTTGATTCGGGTTCTATAAGGAGACTTGGGAAAAATAGAGAAGACATGGATGAGGTTTTGTCTCGCCCTGTCCCACTCTGGCTGGGAATTTCCGCTCAAGCGGCCTCGCGCTGGCGGAAAAAATCCCGCCCCAACGGCTCAGACTAAAACAGCACCCAGGCAATAAGTTTTTTCTGGGGTTTTTATCTTTTCTAAATCTCCCAATGGGATTCAGCTTTACTGAGCAATTTAGGATAATCCTCTGAACTAGGATAATCATTGTCTACCCCGAGACAATCCAACGACACACAATCCAACTCACTCTCATTAATTCAACACTATAACCTACACATCCCTAGGATACACCCAAACACTCACACAGTTATTACTCAAGCGCAAGACACATCCATATCTTTCTTGCGAATTACCTCATACATCATCTAGACCCTTGCATCGAACTTAGTCGTGACCTTCTTTTCACAACAAGTTTCACGGTACTCAATAGTTACAACTTGCATAGTTTTAATCAATTCAGCCACCATATTGCACATATAAAAAATCAGACCCACACTTATTGTGCACATGATCATATTATCACGTCCAAGCAAATACAACTTCCACATTCACAGTTTTCAAGTTATAACTCACAGACAAGCCCAATTTCTAAATTAATTTGTTCCATAGATGACCATTATCGATCTCCCAGTGAGCAAAATATAAATTGATTCCCTTGCAACTGGTCAAAAGATCATTTATCTAAGGTAGTGGATACTTGTTTTGAATGGTGATCCTTTTCAACTGTCGGTAGTCTATACACATCCTTTCTTACTAGTAATGGTGTTACCACAGTTGTTGCCCTAGTTCGGACCATAGAGTGAAGGAGGAAAGATGCCAATTTGTATCACCCAGATACCAATTGGATTCAAGTCATAGCAAAAATGATTAGAAAGAAGTGAGTTTCTCCTAAAGTCCTATCGCCTCTCGAAGAAAAGTAGGGATGTCTTCGTACCTTTCCGCAAGACTCTACTAGACTCGTTTTGGTACAATGAGATCAACGAACCTAGGGCTCTGATATTAACTTTGTCATGACCCAGACCGTCGTGATTGGCACCCACACAAACCCTCCGGTGGGAGAACCATTACCAAAACCCAGACAAAACAACTTAACCAAAAACTATGCATTTAAAGATACGGAAGCATGTTTAAATGACCAAAAGAAATACGGAGTTCCCATAAACTCCAAAGGTTTAAACAAACTAGCCAACTAATGCGGAAGAACAACCGCTAGAACCTGAAAGTCAATTTACCAAAACTCTACTAACGACAAGTCTAAGAACAAGGGGTACAACCCCGAAACTAAACAAACACCTTAAACAAATAGTCTCAGTCCGAAAAGAGTAGACTTAAACAAGAAATATCCATGGCAGCCTGAAAGAACTAGCTCACCATTGAATCCGATCATGCTCAACAATCACCTAGCTGAGGTCTATAAATATACAATATTAGTCATCTTTTCAGGATCAATGTAGCATTCCACGTTCTCAGTAATACCCATTGGTTATCATTTTAGAGCAACAAATAGTCTTTCAACCTTAATCACCATTTGATATGAACGTAATCAACACAAGTAGATACATAACACAATTCAATGGTCCTCTCACGGAACCCAATTCAATGGTCCTCTCATGGAACCCAAACTCAAACTGTAACTGTACCGGTTTGTGGTACCCGATCCAATGTTTATGCAGGAATGTGGCAACCGATCCAAGTTAGTCTGTCGAAACGTAACACCCAATCCATTCAACAAACCACAATCACAATCACAATCACAATCACAATGTATATTCTCACAATCATACAACAAGAGGTGATTCACGGCATACAATTATTCAATTATCCTTGATGTGAGGCCAAGCATACATATTTTTAATCATTATTTGTCTCACATTTATTATTTATATCTACCTCTTCCCTTTTTGAGCATGAATTGTATAGATTGTGTTAAATAGTGTATTTTATTTGTAGGAATAAATTGGTGTAAAGTTGAAGAAATTTGAAGCTAAAACAAATTAAAGATGGGAGGTTGTAGAAGGAAATCAAGCAGATAGCTAAATGAATTAAATTTAATATATTAATATATAATATATAAAGTGCAAAGATTTCAAATTGCTAATGGCGATTCAGCGAATAAAAATCTTGCCACGTGTCACTCAGCGACGGATGCTACAATGAAAACTTTTGAGGCGGTTCACGCGGAGAGGAATTCTTATTCCGCTTAGTTTTGGTTTTCAATTTGCTTTGGACTTAATTATTTTATTTAGGGTTTTCAACAGCTATAAATAGTCCAGAGAAATAATTATTGGACAACGAATATAGAGTAAGGAGGAGGCACTTTTGAAGACAAAGTTGTCAATACTTTTTAGGGTTCTTTTCTTCTTCTTGGTTTCTTAGACATTAGCAGCTAAAACTCTTGTTCTGGGGCTGTAGCTACGGATTCAATGTTGATTATTTAAGGTTTATGAATTAATTCTTGGTTGTCATTATAAGTTACTTCTATATTCTTGTTTTAGTATTTTATGCTTGATCACCATAAGATAAATACATTGTCTCAGCTTAAAATCGAGAGAGGAGAGATTAGATAGACCAGATAATATAGAGAGCTCGATCCACCCATTAGATTGAGGTGATTAGTGTTCAGGAGTGACGCCCAAACGAACACCTTGCTTGGTTACGAAATATGATGAAATATAAATGCTCGTCAGTTAGTCTATTTATCCCCGCTCAATGATGTAGTTAGATAGCTAACTGGTACCTTTGATTAAGGATGAAACAGTCCCACCACTACACCACAACTCATGTCGGTAAATGAATAATTTATATAAGACAGAAATCAGAATGTTACGTATTTGACTTTAGGGGTAGGCGGCGAGAGGCGAACCACCCGGACCATACTATCAACCCTATAAACCAGTAACTTGACAACTGAGATTAATTTTAAGACAATAATACGATACATGATATTCAGTATATGTTGCAACCCTGAAATTTTTCAACTATTCTTGCATTCTTCTCTTTTGGCTCTCTTAAATAAATAATTAGATCAGTATAATTTAGTAAAAATAGTTAATTGACAAGACCTTTGAGTTCGATAATCTGGTTCTTTTAAGAGTCACTATATTACTTGCGTGACCGCGTACACTTGCGTGTGCAATTGTGAGAAACAATTTTTTGGCGTTGCTGCTGGGGACTTAGAAATTAACTAATCTTCTAGGTTATACTTTTTCTTTTTATTTATTTATTTATTTGTTTGTTTGTTTGTTTTTTTTATTTTGATACATATTTTTTTCCTACTAATTAATACTTTTCTTGGGATGAACGAGAATGAGGATTATTCACAAGTGGTAAGACCTTGTCCTTACTGCAAATGAGCTCACTTTTGGCAACAATGTAATTATATTTTCGAGGGAGAATTGTGTGCACCATCTCTATCTTGTGAATTTTGTAGGGGGTTATGGGTCGGTTGCACCTTGTGTTGCTACCCTACTCCAAAACCCTCTCATGAAGATGCTAATAATCTTTGTTCCTTTGATAGTATGGAATCTTGCAGGAAATTAATAGAGGAATATGAAGAGCGTCGTAGGAGAATCATATATGTGATGTCACGCCTTAGAGATAGAAAAATGGAGCACTTTCAAGATGTTAATATATTTTTCTTGCATACTCAGAACTTAAGCAATGAATTGAATGCAAAGGTTGCTGCGTTTGACGCTCAACAATCCAATTATGAGTTTTGTGATACTGAAAAGGCACTCAGAAGTCAAATTGAGGATCTAAAACGGGAGGAGATGCAATGCAATCAGACTTTTCATGAAGATGCCACATTTGGGAAAGAGTATAAAACTGAGCATGTTGCAATTGGTGTAAGTTTGGAAGATGGAAGTATTGGACCCCATTCAAATCACTTTTCAACATTATGTTTAGATGTTGATGTATCATTCGAGTCATCTGAACTAATGGAGAACTGTATAGATGGGGAACAAGGCCCCTACATCATAAGGTTTTCTAGTCCACGTAGACAAACGAATATTCCTCACATAAGGGCCAAGAAGTGCAAGATGCGACCTATATTACTTGGTTCTTTTATCTTTATACCACCACCCCTTGAGAGGAGCAGAAAAATAGATGCAAAGTTAGGGGTACAATTCATAAGTTCAAAGTGGAAAGAAAAGTGGTGAACTTATTTGTGTCGTGCCAGGACG
>NW_006239012.1:977232-985087 GCF_000226075.1 Solanum tuberosum | reverse complement strand
GGATTTGCTGTTGCGATACTAAACTTTCATGAGGATCTATTACCTCCCAAGACTATTTATTATGAATTGATCCATCTTGATTGATACTTGTGCCATGTGTGGTGAGAATTTCTTTATTCCATGTTTTGCATTTTAGTCTAGAACTTGCCCTGCATGTTATTGAAGCGAAATAAAAAAGTGTTGATTTGCTTAGGAGATGATAATAGAATTTCTTTGATTTGTCTGGTAAATTTTAGTCTTTTAAGATATTATATCACTAGTTAGCCTTTTTGAGCCTATAGCCTTTTGTTGGTAGCCATATTTTGCCCTTGACTATTTGTTGAATCCCTAGTTTTTGCACCTTGCTTCCTTAAGCATTATAGCATAGACTTATTCTAATTATCAATTTTGAGAAAAAATGGATGGTTGAGTGAAAAGATAATCAATGATAGCTACAAAGTGCTTAAAAAGCCCTCTTTGAAAGAATGTGATGTAAAAAAAAAAGAAATAAAAAGATGAACAAAAGAAGTTACCTTGATGATGACCCTGGTCCTTCCAAGGACATCGTGCACCTTAACGCATGTAAAATATGTAAGTTGAAGGTGGCTATTATGAAGGAATTTTTTTTTAAAAAAAGAAGAAGATTGAAGCATTCTTGAGATGATGAGAATTACTTGTAAAATAATTGTTGAAAAAAGGGCTGAAAATAAAGAGAAGAAAATAATGGGTGATGAAGTCTTAAAGTGCAAAGTGCTTAAGGAAGTGTAAGTCACTATTATATAGTTTTCCTACCTGTCCCCTAGCCTACATTACAACCTGTTAAAGTCCTATTTGATTCTATTCAAGCATGCTTAATTAGTGGAGATGTATATTATGGGTAAGCCTATGGTTATTTGTGCATACATGTGAATTTTATTTGTGAGTGTGAGAGTTGTTCTTGATATGAAGTCCTTAATTTATATTCAATCTTTTGAATTGAGTGTGTGGACTATTTCTTTTTGTGAGGGCACTCGTTTCATGATAGATATGTGATTTTATTAGCTTTCGTTGATGAGAGTAGGTGAGCAAACTTAAATTCAATGAGTTCAAAGTCCTTCTTTGAGGTTAGGAGGTTAGAGGTTTGTTGTTTATTTGGATGTCTTGCATAATGATTGAGAAATGTACTTGATGTTTTAAAATTTGTATATGGCCTAATTGTTTGTATTAACCAAAGTGATGACATTCCTAGTATCATGTATTTGAGATGAGCTTTAATGTCTGCTCGAGGACGAACAAAAGTTTAAGTGTGGGGTGTTGATGTGAGGCCAAAAATACATATTTTTAATCATTATTTGTCTCACATTTATTATTTATATCTACCCTTTTTGAGCATGAATTGTGCTAAATAATGTATTTTATTTGTAGGAATAAATTGGTGAAAAGTTGAAGAAATATAAAGTGCAAAGATTTCAAATTGCAAATTGCTAATGGCGATTCAGCGAATAAAAGTCCTGCCAGGTGTCACTCAGCGACAGAAGCTATAGTGAAAACTTTTGAGGCGGTTCACGTGGAGAGGAATTCTTATTCCGCTTGGTTTTGGTTTTCCAATTTGTTTTGGACTCAATTATTTTATTTAGGGTTTTCAACATCTATAAATAGTTCAGAGAAATAATTATTGGACAACGAATATAGAGTAAGGAGGAGGCACTTTTGAAGACAAAGTCGTCTTTTTAGGGTTCTTTTCTTCTTCTTATTTTCTTAGACATTAGTAGCTAAAACTCTTGTTCTGGGGCTGTAGCTACGGATTCAATGTTGATTATTTAAGGTTTATGAATTAATTCTTGGTTGTCATTATAAGTTACTTCTATATTCTTGTTTTAGTATTTTATGCTTAATCACCATAAGATAAATACATTGTCTAATCTTAAAATCGAGAGAGGAGGGATTAGATAGACCAAAGAATATAGAGAGCTCGGTCCACCCATTAGATTGAGGTGATTAGTGTTCAGGAGTGACGCCCAGACGAACACCTTGCATGGTTACGAAATAGGATGAAATATAAATGCTCGTTAGTTAGTTTATTTAACCCCGCTCAACGATGTAGTTAGATAGCTAACTGGGGTAGGCAACGAGAGGCGTATAACCCGGATCATATCATCAACCCTATAAACCAGTAACTTGACAACTGAGATTAATTTTAAGCCAATAATATGATTAACATGATATTCAGTATATGCTGCAGCCCTGAGATTTTCCAACTATTGTAAGTAATTTTTATTATTTTGTTCTTGCATTCTTCTCTTTTTGGCTCTCTTAAATAAATAATTAGATGAGTATAATTTAGTAAAAATAGTTAATTGGCAAGTCCTTTGAGTTCGATAATCTGGTTCTTTTAAGAGCCACTATATTACTTGCGCAACCGCGTACACTTGCGTGTGCAATTGGGAGCAACAATCCTCATTTACGATTAGGGTGATCAATAATGCAACATTCGCATACATACATGCATTATAATGAGCAATTACAAACATATATCACACCAACATGAAATCACAACCATCACCTACCTCGAATCCAAGCTTGAATCCCCTAAGGCACTTGAATCTTCTCTTTCCGAATTCTTTCCGCTTGTTCCAGGTCTACAAACAATTAATATACGCAAGGATGAACTAACAAAAGTCTAATTATTCGGAGTATAACAAACTCAATAACCCTATACCAAACACAAGATCCTAATACCCATATTAGGGCTTTTTCCACCAAAATTTCCAGATCAAAACCCTCCCCCATCGATAATCACCCATGAATTTACATTCTACGGATCGAAAAAATGAATTCGGGGAGTTAAAACCTTACCTTTAGCCTCAATAATGGTGAAAAACTATCAAGAAAGCACCTGGGGTCATCTCCTAGCTCTCAAAGTCGAAACTTGCAGAATAAAACGATTTTGGGGTTTATTTTCAACTTAAATCGCGACTGTCCCTCGATGACGGCCCCCAGCCCGATACATCGGCCCCACCCTTGCGGGAATAATCTCGCCACAACGTCTTGCACAGAAATAAAATTTCAAATTAAGAGCTCCAAATCCCATTTCACAACACACCTTCATCCCACGACACACAGAAAACACTCGTTTACGCTAAGATCAATTTCGGGAGTTCTACTCGCCCGAATTCAATTCCATCAAGTCGTACGGGTTCCTTAACGTCTTAGCTATCCACTCACAAAATCAATTTCATTATTACACTTCTCATTCATTACCATATTTTCCTAGGCTCGTCTGACTCTGATTTCGTCCAAATTTAGACTAGGCTAGGAAATTTCAAGTTATTAGTCAAAAGTTTTTCTAGTCCAATTCTTTCCCCATTGGCTTTTCCCTAACTACAGAATCAAGTCGTTACAATAGATACCAATTTACCTATCACTCGTCCTCGAGTGATCAACTAGGAAAGACTGGCTAAAGTAAGAGTCGAGTAGTATCTGAATCGTTGAATCACTGAGGATACTTGTCCCGTATACTTTTTCTGTCAACTCTAGGCTGCTAGAAGCTTAGCTTGGATACTTCTCACCTAATCCTGAGCATCCTTCACCAAATCAACTCCCAAAGGTTTTACACCTTCAGTCCCAAACCACCCTATGGGTGATCTACACATCCTCTCATACAATGCCTCAATGAAGTCATCACAATACTAGAGTGACAATTATTTTTCTTTGTAAACTTAACTACATCAAAAGCTATTCTCAAGAACCACTAAAGTTGATCGTACTCATGTCTGCCACATGTTATCAAGGACCTTGACACAATCATCAGGACTAACCCTTTCTCACATAAGCATGATAAAATTCTAAATCAATACTTGCTACAATTAGAGGTTAGTCCTTTCTCACATAGGCATGATAAAATTCTAAATCAATACTCGCTACAATTAGAGGTGGACCTGAACCAACAAACACACATTCATAATACTCAACCAATCATAGTTTTTATCAACATCACCTTCTCACAACATAAATTTCCATGAGCTTAAGTTATAAAATTTGATCTTTAGACATCAGATACTCATCGAGGGATATGTCTAAGCATACAACCCTCTAACCATACTATCAAATGCTAGATTTAGCTATTATGATTGTAGATTACCCTTAAGAACAGTAGAATTGGACCCAAGGATCCCCGCATTCATCCACACACAATCAATACATGACCTCAAAGACTAGACGAATATTAAGATTGTCGGACAACCATGATCCAACAGAGCAGCTCTTCTATGAATTCTCATAAGCAAGTGGTACATGTCGAACCACTAAAATACTTTAACAACTCCAAGACAACACCAATTATGTCATTCGGAATAACCAAAATTTCCCAATCTTCCCACTCAACCAAGAGAACATCACATGATTTGGTACCCTTGATCCACCACTAGAGATCCACCCACAAAAGTGAAAACACACTAGAGCATAGCTAGTGAGTCATACTCACAATACTAACAACCATCATAACCACTCTGACCATTTACCTTATTATAAACCAACACTTTTAAAAATGAAACATTTCTTAGGTACTTATCAATCAATAGTAGTAAACTTACAACTCAACCCAGGTGTAAGTCCTTTCAATTTCTCAATATCGGATACAATTGATTATTTCTCACCTTGCCAATTCATACCTTTGACAAAATACATCACCCCGAATGTAGATTTACAATGAAAAATCTGAATTGTAATTTCCACCGTATAACACAATCCCTTTCTCTATCAACATTAGCTTGTACCTTGAAGGGTTTTAATGAATTCATGGATCTTCGTTTATCATTGATCGCATCTCCATCGATCTTACAATATATTCGCTAAAATTTCAATCATACTCATTACTAATTTCAAAAACAAGAACCAAGCACTTATCATCACACTCGAGCTAATGTTTGTACACTCCTTCCTCAAGTTATTTTCAATAGTTGCAAACCAATTTTATTATATAGTTGCCTTCCATCACAAACTCTTATTACCCTTATGCTCAGTCAGCCTTGACTATCACCACAAGTCAAACTTTTCATCAACACGACACCTCAAACTCAGGTATACCCATCAAATTCAAAAAACTAACCCAATTTTTATGCGTACTTTCTTACTAAAATACTTCAATTGTCTTCACCCAAGTATAGTCAATGGAAATTTCTTTATCCATAAACTTGTCATCCCAGTATTAATCCACCCATTTATGGCTTAAGATAAAATCAACTGTCTTCATACTACCATCCTTCTTCTTAACAAACAAAACAGGAACACCCCAAGGGAAAGCACTAGGATGGATGAAACCTTAATCAAAAAGCTCTTGTATTTGAGCTTTAAGCTCTCTCAATTCTGACACCACATGAATAGACTCAATAGAGGGGGACTCAACCTCAACCTCCCGAATATGAGCCAATCACGCCAAACAATCCCGCCCCACCAGTTTCATACCCCGGATGACAGATATGACCTTAGCTGACTTAGGTTTGTAACCCCTTCCCACTCTAACCTTTCCCTATTTGGGATCTCTAGAGTTACCGACTTGGCATTACCATTAAGCACAACATAATAGGGTGACAATCAAGTCATGCCTAAGATTATACCAAGTCAGTCATATCCCGCATAACCAAATCAATCCAAATCTAAAAATCCATAAACACAACAGGACAACACGATATGCATGGGTGACTATGATTGACTCTTCAACTGGGGTAGAAACATGGATGGGGGCATCAAGTATATCACAAATCATATCAAATTCAGAGGCAAATCGTACGGACACATACAAATAAGCAGAACCTAGATCAAATAACACATTAGCCACCCGATCACAAACAATAATAGTTCTTGTGATCACTGTATCAGACCCTTAGCCTCGGTTTTTCCCGGAAAGGCATTAAACTGAGCCCTGTCATCTTGACGGGCAACCTCCTTGCCTGGATGCACTACTCCTCTACCCGCATTACCATTTCCCCGGCCTCCACAGCCTCGTTGATTTCCTCCTCATATGTCCGGTTCTCCACAATTGTAACACACTTAATAACTTAACCAAGTACACCTCGTTGTTATTGGAGCAGTCGTATCCTGACCTCTTCTTGATATACAAACAATCCATGAAATCGTAGTATAACTTCGAACCTCAAATGACATAATTTAATTTCTTCATTCGCTAAACAATCCATACACGTTATAACAACAATACAAAATGCATTTTCCAAAGTAATGGCATTCATTACCTAACCATCCCTTACCAAAACTTCTTGAATGTTGTCACCTATAACCTTGAATCTGCAAATCTGACCTTAATCCCTTTACAAGCGACGATAGTAGCTAGCAAGCCCCAAAAACTCTTAATTTTAGTTGAATAACTAAGTCGGAACGAATTCCTGGATGCTTCAATCTTTTGGGAATCTACCATTAACCCTTCCCTTAAAACTACATTCCCCAAAAAGGCAACCGAAGTCAACCAAAATTCACACTTAGAAAATTTTGCACACCTCTCTTGTTTTTGTAATCACATGGATGCCAGTTTTTTTTTTTTTTTTTACAGCATTCGATTTATTACAAGGTTTTATAGTATATCCTCGATTCACTGATTGAATTACAGGGGTTAGTTTGGATTTGATTTGGGTTCTACAAGGAGACCTTGGAAAAATAGAGGAAACAGGGCTGAGGTTCTGTCTCTCCCTGTCTTGCTCTGGCGGGGAATTTCTGCTCTGGCGGAAAACATCTCGCCTAGCGGCTTGGACGAAAATAGTACTCGGCAATAAGTTTTTTTTAGGGGTTTTCTCTTTTCTAAATCTCCCAATGGGTTTCAGCTTTACTGAGCAACTTAGGATAATCCTTTGAACTAAGAGAATCATTGTCTACATCGAGTCAATCCAACGATACACAATCTAACTCATTCTCATTAATTCAACACCATAACCCATACATCCCTAGGATACATCGAGACACTCACGCGGTTATTACTCAAGCACAAGACACATCCAGATCTTTCTTACGAATCACCTCGTACATCATCTAGACCCTTGCATCGAACTTAGTCGTGACCTTCTTTTCGCAACAAGTTTCACAATACTCAACAGTTACAACTTGCATAGTTTCAATCAATTCAGCCACCATATTGCACATATAAAAAATTAGACCCACATTTATTGTGCACATGATCATATCATCACGTCCAAGCAAATTCAACTTCCACATTTACAGTTTTCAAGTTACAACTCACAAACAAGCCCGATATCTAAATTAGTTTGTTCCGTAGATGACCATTACTGGTCTCCCAGTACAAGAGAAAAATGTAAATTGATGCCCCTGCAACTGGTCAAAAGATCATTTATCCGAGGTAGTGGATACTTGTTCTGAATGGTGATCCTATTCACCTGTCGGTAGTCTATACACATCTTCTCTTGCTAGTGATGGTGTTACCACTGTTGTTGCCCTAGTTCGGAATATAGAGTGAAGGAGGAAAGATACCAATTTGTATCACCCAGATACCAATTGGATTCAAGTCATAGATGAAGGAGTAGAAAGAAGTGAGTTTTTTCTAAAGTCCTATAGCCTCTCTAAGAAAAGTATGGACGTCTTCGTACCCTTCCGCAAGACTCTATTAGACTAGTTTTGGTACAATGAGATCAACTAACCTAGGGATCTGATACCAACTTTTTTCATGACCCAGATCGTCGTGATTGGATCCCACACTAACCCTCCTGTGGGAGAACCATTACTACAACCTAGACTAAACAACTTAACCAAAAACTATGCATTTAAAGATACGGAAGCAGGTTTAAATGACAAAAAGATATACGGAGTTCCCATAAACTCCAAAGGTTTAAACAAACTAGCCAAACTAATGCGGAAGAACAACCCCTAGAACCTGAAA
>NW_006239012.1:974719-976821 GCF_000226075.1 Solanum tuberosum | reverse complement strand
TCTCACGGAACCTAATTCAATGGTCCTCTCATGGAACCCAAACTCAAACTGTTAGTGTATCGATTCATGGTACACGATCCAATGTTTATGCCGGACCGTGGCAACCGATTCCATATTTATGCTGGAACGTGGCAACCGATCCCATATTTATGTCGGAACGTGGCAACCAATCCAACTTAGTGTGTCGGAACGTAACACCCGATCCATTCAACAAACCACAATCACAATCACAATGTATATTCTCACAATCATACAACAAGAGGTGATTCATGACATACAATTATTCAATTATCCTCATTTATCAGTAATCCCTAACTAATTCGTCGTTAAAAGTCTCCTAGCTAAGTTTTCTTTGCGTGAACTGATTATACATGTGCATGTTCATACACAATGGATAAGATTTCATCTCTTAAATATCGTATAAACTAATTAAAACTTGTTATAAAACTATAAAGAAGAAGGACAAAATAGTAGGGAAGACTTCTTATTCCTCTTGAAGTATATTAACGGATTGAGGTATATTCTCTGATCAATTACAATGAAGTAAACTTTAAATAGATATGCGGGGTGATTTTTCTTTTATTTATAGAGAAAAATTGACTTGGTCCCTAAGTAGCAATCCTTATATTTCTCCAAAGGAATCCATATAATAGATATTTACTATAATACAAATATATTTATAAGAAGACTCAATTTCTATTATTGAGATAAGAGTAATAGTTATTCCCGCGATATAACTTTAACTTATAGTGACTAACAAATGTTAAGTTTATCCCACTCATTTAAAATTGTAATTAGTTATAGTTTTCTATTAAAAGTCAAAAAGTGAAATTTATGAACACTATATTGATATTTTTAAAAATTAACCACGCGTTAATTTATATAAACTAATGTTAAAAATAATTTCAGATTATTAATATATTTCATAATGATTGTAGCTGATTATTTACCTTTTTTTAAAAAGTTTTCACATCAAATTTTCTAGGAATAAATGATTTTATAACAACTCATATGTCAATTAATATTGTCATGAGTAATTTGCTTTTTTCGTTGTCGGCCATTAGAATTTAATGTTATATGGGTAGTTTGCTTTATAGAGTGCAGGGTTAATATAGTTCTAAAGTTAGATGAAAAGATGAATATGCTGAATGCGTCAATTTAATGTTGTTGTAAGGATAAATATATATTTTTTTCTTTCTTATTTTAGTATATAAAGATAATTATAGATTTATAGTCTTAAAATATGAGGGAAAAAAGCAAATATATTGAAAACTTATAATGGAAGATAAATATAACCTATTTCTATGGGCAGTTTAGTTTAAATACAAGTTATGATGAAATTAGTATATGATGTGACTAGTTATGATAAGATAAGTTATACTAAGATTATTTCTTATTGAGTTTTGATTTGTTGTATTCAAAATAATACGCATTACATAAATTTTAAGGACAATTATTTTTTTTACAGAAATATCCTTCATTTTTTATTTTTTTTTTATATTTTCTTTGCAAGTTTAATTATTTATTCTTTTAAAAAAACCTTCCATCTGATTTAGCCTATGATGGTATTGGTACCTTATGCATTTAAAAATGAAACTTTTTTTTTTATTTACCTTACAAATAGAACTTTCATCTTAAGTTTGGTAGGGGTAATTTGGTGTGATGGATAAAGAGAGTTAATCCCAGGATAAATTTTAATTACCCTTTATTTCCTTGTTTGGTTGCAAAGCTTGGGATAACTTATCCCAGAATTATAAATTAGTATCGGGATAGGTTATCCCTCACATTGGGTGGTATAGCGATGCTTATCGTGACCAACGACACTAGCCTACGGTACGAGTGTCTACGATCGTCAATAATATAGTAACCCAACTAAAGGTTGGGGTCGTGTCCCAAGGAAATGATTTTGATAATTGATAGAAAAATAAAATTTAGTTCTAACTAGTCGTAGCTAAAGATATTAACGATTAAAAACATAATAAATCAAAGTGGGGTGACACAAAAGTGTCAAATATCAATTGAGGATTTTGTCAAAAGTAGTAAAAACAACATAAATAACAATAAAATCAAGTATGGGGAAAAGTTCTTGGGGTGTGACCGCA
>NW_006239012.1:967540-974234 GCF_000226075.1 Solanum tuberosum | reverse complement strand
CAAGAATGAGGTTTTTAGCCACACATCAAGAAATAACAAAAAACACCTAAAATGATACTAAAATCAAATGGGTATAAGGAATTAAACCTTGATTTAGGCAAAGGAAAAAGAATGGAGAAGATTTACTTCCAACTTGGGGAAGATGAAATCTTTCTTTCTTTCTTTCTTTCAAGTCTCCCAAAACCCTCTCCAAACTTGAGAGAATATATCCAAAAAGTACTATTATATTCTGAAAATTAAAATTAATGTTCGACTCCCTAAAAATTAATAACAATTTTAGTATTTATAGACTTCAGAAAATAGTGCTGGCGGATCTTTCGGTGAGGTTAGTTGAAATCGCCGATTAACTCGGTGATTCGCCCTTTGATGTAGTTCGTCGCCATCTTGCACTAGCCTTCAGCGTTGTCGTGCTCTGTGTTATTGGGCGATATAGTACTGCTTCGCGAAACTATTCGGCGAAGCGCCGACTGCTTCTTTCATTGCCTTTTTTATCCTTCTTCTACAGGGCTTCGCGTACTTGAACAAAGGGCGGAGTGCGTCCCTTCTGCGAGTCGCCAAGTTTGCTTGGCGATATGCAGGCTTCAACTTCTTCGTTCTTTTCAGCCTTTTTCTTTCTTTTGTGCCTAGGTGTCCATACTTTCACCAAAACTTCAAATACCTGAAACTTAAGAGTTTTCATCAGATATTGAGACAAAATAAGCATTTGAGGACACTATTTCTATCAAAATGAAGCCCTAAATGAGTCCAATTTGTGGACTCATCAACCTCCCCAACTTAAACTTTTGCTTGTCCTCAAGCAAACTCAAGCTCAGTCGTTCAGCAAGGTGTCTCAAATAGTGATACACAAAACTAAATCATCAACATACACAACAAAACTCAAATTACTTATGCGGAGATCAACTATGTACTCAAAGATTCAAGTTGTGACACACTACTACCAAAGATTTCTCATGCTCACGATACTTGCTACTAATGCAAGTTCAAGCTCAACAACAGTATCTGAATGCCCTCACACAAAGAATGATTCCATACTCACGCACAGGGGTAAATCAATTTAAGATCAAGAATCAGATGCAACGCTCACACTCAAAAAAGAGGAACACAATGAATGTTTTTCTACCCCATAGGTTTGTCCTTATTTTCCAACCAACCTTCGATTCGGCTTGCTCAAGATCAAAAAAGGTCTTTCTAAGGCTTGTAATGAGGCTGAGTGCAAAGGTATGGTCATTTAGTCTTAGTGACTAAAGATCCTCATGAATGTGGTGCTCACAACACCTTCTTCCCTTTTCCTTCCTCATTTTCTTTAGTGCTCATGAGTCATCCTATTATTCGCTTCACATAAATTATTAGGAGACCCCATTTATTTTGTACTTTATTCCACAACTTTCTTTTTCATTCTTTTTCTTTTTCTTTTCTGTCTTTTTTTTATATATATGAAGGGGTTCCATTTTTCTTAAAATCATGGGTAAGAGGAGTTTTCTTGCATTTCTTGATTTTCCTTCTCTTTTCACCACACCCCCAACTTAGACTTTTGGTTTAAGTTGACTATTCAAACTAACCACAACTTCATGAGGATTATGGGTGATGGGTTAAGAAAGGTCTAGTTTTCATCAAGTTTCTTCCAAAGAAAGGTAAGGCTCAAAGGGTGTTCAAAAGAGTTTCACACGCTCACGGGTAGGTCACAAAAGAGGTATATGTCAAATTGGCCCACACTCTTTAAAGTTGCTTAAGATCATATCAAGAGCACACCTTACTAAATCATTCAGACTAACAGGGCAAATTCTAGGTTTATTCATGCAAGGTTCAAAGTAAGCTCATCACACACGACATCGACACTAAATCCAAACAAGACTATACACTTTCGCTAGTGTGCAATGATCATCACAAGAGAAAGTCAATTCGGTAAATAGCTAATCACAACGAGATGCGAAGAGTTCACATATTGTCTATGCAAATTCATTTGGTCTCGTCACAGCTGCACATTCATGTTCGTTCAATTGAGAGCATTATTCAAGTCATTGATATTTGTCACGCCCCAAACTCGAGGGGCGCAACTGGCCCCTTATGCCCAAACTCAGGCTCGAGCTGACCTTGCTGAACCATTTGATACTAGCGTATGGCAGCCACAAACAGTCAAGAAAACAAACAAGTATATCTCGGCTTAAAATTTGGCCCTCGACCGGCAAGGCCTTTGTAAACAGATTCATAAAAGAAACAACAATTCCCAAGAGTTCATATAAATAAATAGCCAACTAGCACAGAAGTCTTGATTGGGCCATCGAGGCCACTATGATCTCTATACCGAAACTGAAAGCAGGTATATCAAGCCAATGCATCACACAACTAACAAGCTTCACCAAACCAACAAACTAGGCCAGCATGGCCATAGATTAGCTATAAACCCTACACAATATTCTGCAAGCCTCTAAGAGTAGTAAAGATTGGCGGGACAGGGCCCCAGCCTACCCATGAAAATATATACAACAAAAGCTAACAAAACTCCCAACTATGGCAGCTTCGGAGGAAAGGGGCTAGCCAGCCGGATAAAACTCAATCCTGCTACTGAGGAGGTCTACTCAATCGCCTGTCAAGACCTGCATGCATAAATGCAGCGTCCCCAAGGCAATTGAGCGTCAGTACAAAATAATGTACAGAGTATGAGAGGCAATAGACTATGAGGAGATACCCTAAAATACTAGAATAATCTGATAAATAAATCAAGAATAAGATAAGTGTACTGACTTGCTCCTAAATCTAAACTTATAAAAAATAATAAAACAACAACCTAACCAAGCCCCCATAAGCTCGGCAGGTACAACAACACATAAGACCACCTACCCAGGCCCCCATAGGCCCAGAAGGTGCCAATCAGTCTATATACCCCTATTGATAGTCCCCTAGCCCCGTAGGTAGTCACATAGCCCTCATAGGCAACAATATAGCCCCGTAGGCAACACATAGCTCTCTTATATACCCCTATCGGTAGTCCCCTAGCCCCGCAGACAGTCACATAGCCCTCTTAGACATCAACATAGCTTATAGACAATTCATAGCTCTCTTAGGCAACAACATGGCCCTGTAGAAAGTACATAGCCCTTCTAGGCGTCAATATAGCCCTGTAGGCATCAATATAGCCCTGTCGGTAGAACATATCCCATCTAGGAATAAATCACATTCTTGCAGCTAACCACAATAGCCCAAAGGCAACAATAACAATCCAACAGCTAAAAGCGAGCAATTTAGTTATAAGCAACCTATACAAATAACGTCTAAGTTGTGTCCAACATAAGAACGCTACTACTGAATAAGAATCCCGATAAGAGAGGATTATACCCACTCGAGCAGCCAACAATCAACAATAATGGCTACAAGTATAACAATGATAACAACTTAATTACATTGCTCCTAAGCTTTAAGGAAACATGCCGTAAGAAGAGAATAGCCTTAACATACCTTTTTCGCTAAATTCAC
This sequence comes from Solanum tuberosum, assembly GCF_000226075.1. Lineage (NCBI taxonomy): Eukaryota > Viridiplantae > Streptophyta > Magnoliopsida > Solanales > Solanaceae > Solanum > Solanum tuberosum. Next base: position 970,763 of record NW_006239012.1, on the reverse strand, counting down.
CTGGCCTAACGACTTTTACTCACAACTCCCTCGATACTAAAACTAGGTAGGACCATAAAAGATACCATGATAATATGATAAAAAAATACGTATTTCCGTCGCAAATTGCTAATTGCTGCTTATAAAAGCTAAAGTCGATGAAAGAAGGGTCTTACCTCGATCTTAGGTTTGTAATATGCCTCAAAACCTTCAAATATATTGAAACCCTTGCTGTCCGAACACTAAAGTGTGATATGCTACGAAATAGATAAAACAAATTATACCACGATGATGAGCCCAACGCGTAGAACAACTTTCATCAAGGACTTAAGTCGATAAAATCTATACTTCACTTGATACTAGAAATGGGTTTCTCTAATTTATCTAGTTCTTGGCTTAAAAATGAAGAAAAAGTTCGAAGAAGAAGATATACGCAACATTCCACCGACCTAGGTCTCCACCTCACGTGCCTGCTTGTGCAGTTCCACGAAAATGCAAATATCTCTCTATTCTGAAGTAGTATAAACAAACGATTTGATGCGTTGAAAACTAGACTCGTAGACCTTTGATTCGATAGGTCATGGGCCCCATAAATCTTTATAGATTGGGAGAAAACTTCCAAGACATTTGACTCAAATTTTAGAGAAATCTTTAAGAAAGAACTTACGATAACTTCCGCCAACTTTTATTTTGCCACTTACCTAACTTCAAGACTTGAGATGCAACACTTGAACACTTAAAAATAGGACATTCCACATCATTCTTAATTTATTACCCATCCTCCTTGTCTTTTCCATGGAGATACGAGTAATTTTTAGACGTTTCGAGAAGTCGGGGTGTTACATCCTTCCCCCCTTAGAAACATTCATCCTCGAATGAAAAAATCTGAGTCACGCGGTTCAGTCCTTAGGAGTTGACAAAATATAGGTAGTGTATCCTTTGTAAATGTCACTATCCAGGAACCTGAAATGCAAAATTTCTAACTTAGGCATCTCACATGACGACATAAATAGCTAAGCGCTATAGCTCCACCATAACAGTGCGAGCAGATATACAACGACAACCACAATAATATTAAGCAATAGTCTATATTTATATATATAATCAGATATTTATCTTACCTTACTGCCCTAATATAAATTGATATGCCATCACCCTGGGGTATGAAACAAGTGAGGATATTTGGACCTCATGCCATCCTCAGCTTCCCAGGTTACCTCTTCTCTATTTTTGTTCCTCCACAATACTTTAACTGAAGCCACCTCTTTGGTCCTCAGTGATCTGAACATCATCAATTGGGACAACCCGAGAAGGGTCTCCTACGCAATTTCGTAGCATAGATACATGGAAAACTGAATGAACAGATTCTAGCCCCGAAGACAATTCTAATTCATAAGCCACTCGTCCTACCCTCCGAAGGATCCGGTATTTCCCAACAAATCTTGGACTAAGCTTGCCTTTTTTGCCAAATCTCATAATACCCTTCATAGGTGAGACTTTTAAGAATACCCAGTCATCGACACAAAACTCTAAGTCCCTTCGTCGCACATCTGAGTATGAATTTTGTCGTCTTTGAGCTGTTTAACAACCTCTCCCGAATGAGCTTAACTTTGTCCACTGTCTGCTGGATTAAGTCGGGTCCAATCAACCCTGACTCACCTACCTCGAACCATCCAATGGGGGATCTATATTTTCTCCCATACAAAGTCTCATAATGTGCCATCCCAATGCTGGAATGATAACTATTGTTGTATCCGAACTCAATAAGAGGCAAGTGGTCATCCCAACTTCCCTTGAAGTCTAGCGCGCACGCCCATAACATACCTTCGAGTGTCAAAATTGTGCGCTCAGCCTAGCCATCTGTCTGAGGGTGAAAGGCAGTCCTAAGATTAACATGTGTTCCTAATCCTTTCTGGAATGACTTCCAGAAATTGGTGGTAAATTGTGCTCCTCTATCAGACATAACAGATACTAGGACACCGTGTAGCCTAAAAATCTCTTTAATATAGAGCCCTGCATAGTCTTCGGCTGAAAAAGTAGCCCTGACTGGTAAGAAGTGGGCTGATTTTGTTAGTCTATCAACAATTACCCAAATAGAGTCAAACTTGCGATGAGATAGAGGTAACCCTATAATAAAATCTATATTAATTGCTTCCCACTTCCACAAAGGAATGGCTATCTCCTGAACTAGCCCAGCGGGCTTTTGGTGCTCAACCTTCACCTGTTGGCAGTTAGGACACTGCGCCATAAACTCAGCAATGTCCTTCTTCATTCCGTGCCACCAATAAATCTCCTTAATATCATGGTACATCTTTGTCGAACCAGGGTGAATAGAATAACGTGAATGATGTGCCTCTTCCATAATTCGATGTCGAAGCCCTGCAACATTCGAAACACACAATCGACCGCTATATCTGAGGACTCCATCTTCTGCTATATCAAATGCTAAAGACTTTTGATCCTAAGCCTTGGCTCTAAGCTAGGATCCTCTTGTTGCCGTGATTTTACTTCTACAACTAGAGATGATACGGCTGTATCCTGAATTGTGACCCCACTATCATTTGCCTCTAACAATCTGACTCCTAAGCTAGCTAACTGATGAAGCTCTCGCACCAGCTCCCGCTTCTCAACACCTAAATGGGATAAACTACCCATAGATTTTCAACTGAGGGCATCGGCTACCATATTCGCCTTTCCTGGATGATATAAAATATCCACGTCGTAGTCTTTCAATAACTCAAGCCATCGACGCTGTCGCAGATTTAAATCCTTCTGTCTAAATATATATTGAAGGCTCTTATGATTTGTGAAGATGTCAACATGAACGTCATACAAATAGTGTCTCCAGATCTTTAACGCATGCACAACTGCAGCCAACTCTAAATCGTGGGTCGGATAGCTCTTCACATGCTTTATCAACTACCTTGAAGCATATGCGATAACCTTACCATGTTGCATTAGAACACATCCTAACCCAACACCAGAAGCATCAACTGGTGTTGATGTCAACCTGTCCTTCAGCTCCTGGAAACTATTCTCGCAAGCCTCAGTCCACTGGAACTTAGCTTCTTTTTTAGTCAACTTCGTTAATGGTGCTGAAAGTGAAGAAAACCCCATCTACAAACCTTCTGTAGTACCCAGCTAACCCTAAGAAACTATGAACCTCGGTCAGAGTCATAGCTGGGCCAAGTCTTTACGGCCTCAATCTTCTGTGTATCAACTGTAATGCCTGCATCTGATACAA
>NW_006239012.1:965437-966902 GCF_000226075.1 Solanum tuberosum | reverse complement strand
GGAGGGATATATATGGGTTGTGTACCTGGTAGCATATCGATAGCAAAATTAATTTCTCATTTTGGAGGGATACCAGGAAGTTCGTCTGGAAATACATCTAAAAACTCATTAACTACCGGAATAGACTAAAGAGCCGGTGGCTCTGCATCTATATTATGAACGCGAACAAGATGATAAATACAACCCTTAGTAATCATCCTCCTCACCTTAATATAGAAATAAACCTACCTTTCGGCGTTGCTGTGTCGCCTTTCCATTCCAGAACTGATTCTCTTGGAAAGTGGATCTAACAATCTTTGTTCGACATTCAACATTAGCATAACAAGACGCTAACCAGTCCATACCCATAATGACATCAAAATTAACCATATCTAATTCTACTAGGTCTACAGAGGTCTGACGGTCGATAATTTCTACTGTGCAACCTTGATACACTCTCCTGGCAATAATAGACTTACCAACTAGTGTAGATACAATAAAGGGCCGATCTAATGACTCTGCTACTATACATAACTTTCCCGCTATAAATGGAGTAACATAAGATAGAGTAGATCCAGGATCTATCAAAGCATAAACACAATGGGAGCAAACAATCAATGTACCTGTCACAACATCTAGTGATGAATCTAAGTCCTGTTGGGCGGCTAGTAAATATGTACGATTCTGGTCACTACCAGAACTAGATGCTCCCTCTCTGCCTCTGCCTCTACCTCTACCTGCTGAAGTCTGGGGTCCACGTCCTGTAGATTGTGCTAATGAGGAGAAACCTACTACTGACCGGGTCGACTGACCTATACCACCCTGACCTATGGTCGGGCGGTTTCTCCACCCGATCCCCTCCTGTCCACAAGAATAACAACCTGTGGAACACTGTCTGCACCTCCCGAAATGCATCCTACCGTAAGTAGCACAACGCGGCGGTGCTATCCTAGCCTGGGCTGAACCCCTCTGCTGTTGAGAGCCTGATGTTTGTGAACCCTCACTTGGGCCTGACTGGCTCTGACGATCAAATCTACTACCCTGAAACTGTTGTAGTGGAGGTCTAGGTGGCCTACTAGAATATCGAGGTCTGGGACCACCCTGAAAATCTCCCAGTGAACCAGCGGACCTAGCCCTCTTCTATCTCTCTTTCTCGACCCTCTCACTCATATACTGTAGATATCGGCGATCTTCTATGCCCTGTGCAAAGGCCTAAATCCGTGAGATATCCATATTATCATTTAGTGCAGCGGTAGAACAAGCATCGATATAGTCTGAGTCGAGCCCTCCCACAAATCTACGCACCCTATCGTGTATCGTATCAACAAATGCTGGTGCATATCTAGCCAATGAATCAAATCTCAGCCTGTACTCTCGGACACTCATGCTTTCCTGTCGGAGGTACAGAAACTAGTCCACCTGTCCATCCCTAATCTCTCGAGGCAAATAGTGATCTATGAAAGCTTCTGTAAAGCTATCCCAAGTG
>NW_006239012.1:964284-965249 GCF_000226075.1 Solanum tuberosum | reverse complement strand
TGTGGAGGATTCAAGGCAAGAAATTCACGAACTCTCGAACTTTTGGGAACTTCAAAAGGTCCGACAACATCTAGCGCAACTGGCTGGCGCTATGTAGTTACTAACAGTGCTAACATACATACTGCACTCTTGAAATCCTGATCAGATGGAATAGGAGGAACTAGAGGTGGTACTGCTGGTGGAGCCGGAAGTCCTGTAGCCCTCGGAGGCTCCTAAAGCTGTGGAGAAGCTATAGGGAGCTGAGAGGATGTCCCCCCCGGGTCTCACAATGGGCTGCCTCCACAAGTGGTACCTTGCCAGTACCCTCGCCTGTTGTTATATCTAGTCCTTGGCTATTTGTGGTCTGTCTGGAGTCAGCCATCTCTATCTGCATACAAATACCAATTATAAGCCAGAAACCTCAACCCTTAAGACACCGCTCTATAGTGCGAGGTGAGCAAAAGAAGGATAGTCATTCTAACATGTCCAACAACTTCTTGTTTATTAAATGTGGTGCACAACACATTTATAAACAAGACTCTACTAGACACAGCTTGCAGACTCCCTAGGATACGACATTGCTCTGATACCAAGTTTGTCACGCTCCAAACTCGAGGGGCGCAATTGGTTCCTTATGTCAAAACTCAGGCTCGAGCCGACCCTGCTGAACCATTTGCTACTAGCGCTTGGCAGCCACAAACAGTCAAGAAAACAAACAAGTATATCTCGGCTTAAAATTTAGCCCTCGATCAGCAAGGCCCTTGTAAACAGATCCATAAAAGAAACAGCTATTCCCAAGAGTTCATATAAAGAAATAGCCAACTAGCACATAAGTCCTGATTGGGTATACCGAAACTGAAAGCAGGAATATCAAGAAAATGCATCACATAACTAACAACTTCAGCAAACCAACAAACTAAGCCAGCATGGCCATAGTGTAGCTATAAGCCCCACACACTAGTCTGCAAGCCTCAAAGAGTAGTAAA
>NW_006239012.1:955593-963779 GCF_000226075.1 Solanum tuberosum | reverse complement strand
CCCCGTAGGCAGTCACATAGCCCTCTTAGGCAATAGTATAGCCTTGTAGGTAGCACATAGCTCTCTTAGGCATCAATATAGCACATAGGCAACTCAAAGCCTTCTTAGGCAACAACATGGCCCCGTAGACAATTCATAGCCTTTCTAGGCGTCAATATAGCCCTGTAGGCAACTCATAGCCCTTCTAGGAGTCAATATAGCCCTATAGGCAACTCATAGCCCTTATAGGCATCAATATAGCCCTGTCAGCAGAACATAGCCCATCTAGGCATATATCACATTCTTGCAGCTAACTACATTAGCCCAAAGGTAACAATAACAATCCAACAGCTAAAAGCGAGTAATTTAGTTATAAGCAACCTATACAAATAACCTCTAAGTCGTGTCCAACATAAGAAGTCTACTACTGGATAAAAATCCCGATAAGAGAGGATTATACCCACTCGAGCAGCCAACAATAAACAATAATGGCTACAAATATAATAGCGATAACAACTTAATTACATTGCTCCTATGCTTTAAGGGAACATGCCGTAAGAAGAGAATAGTCTTAACATACTTTTTTCGCTAAATTCACGTGGCCTAACAAGTTTTACTCATAACTCCCTTGATACTACAACAAGGTAGGACTATAATCAACACACAAAAATAAAAGATACCATGACAATATGATAAAAAAATATATATTTCCGTCGCAAATTGCTAATTGCTTCTTATAAAAGCTAAAGTCGATGAAAGAAGGGTCTTACCTCGATCTTAGGTTTGTAATATGCCTCAAAACCTTCAAATATATTCAAACCCTTGCTGTTCGAACACTAAAGTGTGATATGCTACGAAATCGATAAAACAAATTATACCATGATGATGAGCCCAACGCGTAGAACAACTTTTGTCAAGGACTTGAGTCGAGAAAAATGAAGAAAAAGTTCGAAGAAGAAGATATATGCAACATTCCACCGACCTAGGGCCCCACCTCACATGCTTTCTTGTGCAGTCCCACGAAAACGCAAATATCTCTCTATTTTGAAGTCCTATGAACAAACGGTTTGATGCATTCGAAGCTAGACTTGTAGAACTTCGATTCGGTAGGTTGTGGGTCCCATAACTCTTTATAGAATGGGAGAAAACCTCCAAGACATTTGATCAAAATTTTAGAGAAATCTTTAAGAAGGAACTTACGATAACTTCCGCCAACTTTTATTTTGCCACTTACCTAACTTCAAGACTTGAGATGCAATACTTGAACACTTAAAATAAGACATACCACATCATTCTTAATTTATTACCCATCCTCCTTGTCTTTCCATGGAGATACGAGTAATTTTAGACGTTTCGAGAGGTCGGGGTGTTACAGTATTGGTCAAAATCGAGACTTAAATTCTTGCAAAGAACAGCCACATTCAACACATGAGAGGTGGTAGAAATAGTGCAAAAAATTACAAAATTTTACGGACATTTTGCAATAAATACTAAATGGAAACGGAGGCATAAGCTCAAACAATCGCAAAGCAGTTTTAAAAATAAAATTAAAAACAGACAACCTAAATGCATACAAAACATAGAATCACTAATAGCACACACAAGAATCAGCACAAAAGGTGTGGGCCTCACCCCACCACAAATAAAAAGCGTTTGTCCTCAAATGCAAATAATGACAGTATCCATAGTTGAAGAAAGATAAGACATAGAAAGAGGTAAAGAAGGATCATGTCTATGCAGTCTCTCTATCTGCCAGGGTATCAGTGCCAGAGTACTGTTGTTTTGGTTCTCATTGTTTGCCTTTGCCTTGGCCTCTGCAGCAAGATTAACTGCAATCATCTGGTCTATCTCAAGAGCTGCTTCAAAAGGTCGTATTGCATTAGCGAAACTTCGATCCTATGGAGGCACATTAGGGTCGATGGGAATTTGTCTCTTTGCTCTGGCTTCCTTGGTATATTTCCTTTGTCTAGCTATCTCTGCTTTGTTTTCATATTTTTTAAGCTCTCGTGCTCCTATGTGCCTGGGTGGATCATTTTTCCCTGCGACTTTTGGGTCTAGCCATTTCTTCAAAGACTTCAAGGATAAGTTAGATAGTAATTCAAACAGGAGAAAAAGGGTGTTTCTGAGTGTGGAATCGCTTAGCCAAGCTAGTTGGCGAGGTTCCTGTCCTGTTAGGCTAATCCGTTGAAAATGATGTACAAATGATACAAGGGCGCAGACAAAGGGAGAACAAGGGATCTTTCGGCAAGTCGCCGAGTGCATTGCACGAATTAAACTGACCGCTGAAAGTCACAGATTAATCAATACATAAAGTATTCAGTTAACGGCAAAATGGGGACGTTAGGCGAACCGCTGAGCAGTTCGGTGGATTTTGTTCATCTCGCCGATCAGCTCAACGTGTTTATTTTCAACCCAGCCTTTCAAATTTCACCCCGCAACCTAAAATAATGCAACATGAGCTTATATAACTCAATTTCAAACCCGTAGAAACTTATATTTCCACTGCATAAAAATTTAGCTCAAAGCATAGCTAAGTGGGAGTCCCTTAAATTATGCAGAAAATACCAAATCATAATTGATAATATATGCAATCCCAGCAACTTAGAGACTCAACAGAGATTTTATGCTATCAACCTTTGGTGCCGATTTAGAATGTACTGACGTGCTAGGCGACAATGCGATCCAAATCCGAGCACAATCCAACACTAAAAATACTCTAGAAGTGCAAGAAATAAAATGCTAGAGTGTGGGTGCGAGTTTGATAGGATGAAGCAATGAGGGAGAGTGAATGAAATGGAACTTTTAAACTTGTGGATTGCAAAGACCGTCCATTTTCAACCCATTAAGGGATGTTAGTCAATTCGCCCATTCACTCGGTGAAGTGCATATTGGAGAATGTGAGGATTCCAATCGACGGTTTTCATCGAGATTGCCGACATGGTCGGGCGATATGCTACTAATTTTCTTTAGACCGCCGAGTTTCACAGGATCCAAGCTGACAGTGCCTTGAGTCAGACGGTGGAAAGAATCGTGTTCGCCGATCTTATCGGCGATCTGCCAACTGGACCTGCTGCTTGCCTCCATATATTATTCCAATCAACTCCCTCACTTTAACCTGTACAAGAAACACACCATTATTTTTTATGCTTATCGTGAGGAATGACACTAACCTACGGTACGAGTGTCTACGATCGTCAATAATATGGTAACCCAACTAAAGGTTGGGGTCGTGTCCCAAGGGAATGGTTTTGATAATTGATAGAAAAATAAAATTTAGTTCTAACTAGTCATAACTAAAGATATTAACGATTAAAAACATAATAAATCAAAGGGGGGTGACACAAAAGTATCAAATATCGATTTGGGAGTTTAATCACAAGTAGTATAAACAACGAAAATAACAAGAAAATCAATAATGGGGAAGAGTTCTTGAGTAGTAAAAACAACAAAAATTAACAAGAAAATCAAGTATGGGGAAATGTTCTTGGGGTGTGACCGCAATACAAGTTAAGATAAGTAGTTGGGTACATTCTTTTGAAAGGAAATTTCTAAGATAATAGTGACTAGGCTAAGCTTTAGATAGATATAAGATCCCTCTCGGGCAACTTACACCATTTGATATGCGTTCCTCTCGGTCACCCATTTGTCGCATGAAGGCAAACTTATGCCTTACCCCACTCACTCTCTCGAGCTGAGTGTTAGAATATGGGACTAGGGCTCACCCTCTCGGGCTGCACCTCATGTCGACCCACTCCTTAGGCCATCAGTCTAGCGGACTTGGTTTCGCGACCTCCCTCTTGAGCAAGCCGAAAACACATGGGTCATTTTGTATTTGCAACTACAAACCCATTAAATTAACCACAACCACTAGGTGAAATCACCATTAAAATACATATATCCTATCAACAAGCAAGACCCAACAACATATTTGCTAAATCACACCCCAAGAATAGGGGTTTTTAGCCACACATCAATAAATAACAAAATACACCTAAAATGATACTAAAATCAAACGGGTATAAGAAATTAAACCTTGATTTAAGGAAAGGAAGAAGAATGGAGAAGACCCACTTCCAACTTGGGGAAGATGAAATCCTTCTTTCTTCAAGTCTCCCAAAACCCTCTCCAAACTTGAGAGAAAATATCCAAAAAGTACTATTATATTCTGAATATTAAAATTAATGTTCGACTCCCTAAAATTTAATAACAAGTTTAGTATTTAGACTTCAGAAAATAGTGTTGGCGGATCTATCGGCGAGGTTAGTCGGAATCGCCAATTAACTTGGCGATTCGCCCTTTGGTGTAGTTCGTCGCCGTCTTGCATTAGCCTTCAGCGTCGTCGTGCTCTGTGTCATTGGGCGGTATAGTACTGCTTCGCGAAACTATTTGGCGAAGCGCCAACTGCTCCTTTCATCGTTTTTTTTTATCCTTATCCTTCAGGGCTTCGCGTACTAGAACAAAGGGCGGAGTGCGTCCCTTCGGCGAGTCGCCAAGTGTGCTTGGCGATACGCAGGCTTCAGCTTCTTCGTTCTTTTCTAGCCTTTTTGTTCCTTTTGCGCCTAAGTGTCCATGCTTCCACCAAAACATCAAATACCTGAAACTTAAGAGTTTTCATCAGATATTGAGACAAAATAAGCATTTGAGGACACTATTTCTATCAAAATAAACCCCTAAATGAGTCCAATTTGTGGACTCATCAACATCCCCAAGTTAACCTTTTGCTTGTCCTCAAGCAAATTCAAGTTCAGCCGTTGAACAAGGTGTCTCAAATAGTACAGACAGGACTAAATCATGAACATACACATTATGACTCAAATTACTTATGCGAAGATCAACTGTGTACTCAAAGATTCAAGTTATGACACACCACTACCAAAGATTTCTCATGCTCACGATACTTGCCACTAATGCAAGTTCAAGCTCAACATCAGTATCTGAATTCCCTCACACAAAGAATGATTCCATACTCACGCACAGGGGTAAATCAATTTAAGATCAAGAATCAGATGCAACGCTCACACTCAAAAAGAGGAACACAATGAATGTTTTCACCCATAGGTTTGTCCTTATTTTCCAACCAACCTTCGATTCGGCTTGCTCAAGATCAAAAAGGTCTTTCTAAGGCTTGTAATGAGGCTGAGTGCAAAGGTTTGGTCATTTAGTCTTAGTGACAAAAGATTCTCATGAATGTGGTGCTTATAACACTTCCTTCCCTTTTCCTTCATCACTTTCTTTAGTGCTCATGAGTCATCCTATTATTCGCTTCACATAAATTATTAGGAGACCCCATTTATTTTGTACTTTATTCCAGAACTTTCTTTTTCATTATTTTTCTTTTTCTTTTCTGTCTTTTCTTTTCTTTTCTTTTTATATGGAGTGGTTCCATTTTTCTTAAAATCATGGGTAAGAGGGACTTTCTTGCATTTCTTGATTTGCCTTCTCTTTTCACCACATCCCTAACTTAGGCTTTTGACTTAAGTTGACTATTCAAACTAACCAAAACTTCATGAGGATTATGGGTGATGGGTTAAGAAAGGTCTAGTTTTCATCAAGTTTCTTCCAAAGAAAGGTAAGGCTCAAAGGGTGTTCAAAAGAGTTTCACACGCTCACGAGTAGGTCACAAAAGAGGTATATGTCAAATTGGCTCCCACTCTTTAAAGTTGCCTAAGATCATTTCAAGAGCACACCTTACTAAATCAATCAGACTAACATGAAAAATTCTAGGTTTATTCATGCATGGTTCAAATTAAGCTCATCACACACGGCATCGACACTAAAGCCAAACAAGACTATACACTTTCACTAGTGTGCAATGATCATCACAAGAGAAAGTCAATTCGATAAATGTCAAATCACAACGAGATGCTAAGAGATCACATGTTGTCTATGCAATTTCATTTGGTCTCATCGCAGTCGCACGGTCATGTCCGTTCAATTGAGGGCACTATTCAAGTCATCGGTATTGATCGAAACCAAGACTTAAATTCTTGCAAGAGAACAGCCACATTCAACACATGAGAGGTGGTAGAAATGTGCAAAAAATTCAAAATTTTACGGACATTTTGCAATAAAAACTAAATGGAAACGGAGCCACAAGCTCAAACAATTGCAAAGCAGTTTCAAAAACACAATTAAAAACAGATAACCCAAATGTATAAAAAACACGGAATCATAAATATCACACATAAGTATCAACACAAAAGGTGTGGACCTGACCTCACCACAAAAAAAGCCTTTGTCCTCAAATACAAATAATGACAGTATCCAGAGTTGAAGAAACATAAGACATACAAAGAGGTAAAGAAGGATCCTGTCTATACAGTCTCTCTATCTGCCAGGGCATCACTGCCCGATGCATCTCCCTGAAGTAAAACAATGGTCTCCAGAGTACTGTTGTTTTGGTTCTCATTGTTTGCCTTTGCCTTGGCCTCTGCAGCAAGACTAGCTGCAATCATATGGTCTATCTCATGAGCTGCTTCAAAGGCCCATATTGCATTAGCAAAACTTCGATCCCATGGAGGCACATTAGGGTCGATGGGAATTCGTCTCTTTGTCGTGGTTTCCTTGGTATATTTCCTTTGTCTGGCTAGCTCGGCTTTCTTTTTATCTTTTTAAACTTTCGTGCTCTTATGTGCCTGCGTGGATCATTTCTCCCTGCGATTTTTGGTCTAACCGTTTCTTCAAAGACTTCGAGGATAAGTTAGATAGTAATTCAAACAGGAGCGAAAGGGTGTTTCTGAGTGTGGAATCGCTTAGCCAAGGTAGTTGGCGAGGTTCTTGTCTTGTTAGGCTAATCCGTTGAAAATGATGTACAAATGATACAAGGTTGCAGACAAAGGGCGAACAAGGGATCTTTTGGCGAGTTGCCGAGTGCATTGCACAAATTAAACTGTCCGCTGAAAGTCATAGATTAATCAATACATAAAGTATTCAGTTAAAGGCGAAATGGGGACGTTAGGTGAATCGCCAAGTAGTTCGGTGGATTTTGTTCATCTCGCCGATCAGGTCAATGTGTCTATTTTCAACCTAGCCTTTCAAATTTCACCCTGCAACCCAAGATAATGCAACATGAGCTTATATAACTCAATTTCAACGGAGACCCATAGAAACTTCTATTCCCACCACATAATAATTCAGCTCAAAGCATAGCTAAGTGGGAGTCCCTCAAATCATGCAGAAAATACCAAATCATAATCGATAATATATGCAATCCCAATAACTTAGAGACTCAACAGAGATTTTATGCTATCAATCATTATGTGAATGAGTACAAATTTTGATAAAATAACTGAGGGGTTCGATTACCAACCTTTGGTGCCGATTTAGATAGTACTGACATGCTAGGCGGCAATGCGATCCAAATCCTAGCACAATCCAACACTTAAAATACTCTAGAAGTGCAAGAAATAAAATGCTATGCGGGTGTGAGTTTAATAGGATGAAGCAGTGAGGGAGAGTTAATGAAATGGAACTTTTAAACCTGTGGCTTGCAAAAACCATCAAGTTTCCGCTCATTCGACGATGTTAGTCGATTCTCCCATTCACTCGGCAAAGTGCCAAGTGTCTAGTTCGTCGCCGTCTTGCACTAGCTTTTATTGCTGTCGTGCACTAGCTTTCAGCGCCGTCGTGCTCTGTGTCATTGGGCAGTATGTACTGCTTCGCGGAACTATTCGGCGAAGCGCCGAATGCTCCTTTCATCGCCTTTTTGTTCATTCTCCTTCAGTGATTCGCGTACGGGAACAAAGGGTGGAGTACATCCCTTCGGCGAGTCATCAAGTGTGCTTGGCGATACGCAGCCTTCAGCTTCATCGTTCTTTTCCACCTTGTTGTTCCTTTTTGCGCCTAAGTGAAAATAGAAATAAAATCAAGTATGGGGAAGAGTTCTTGGGGTGTGACCGCAATACAAGTTGAGATAAATCGTTCGGTACATGCCTTCGATAGGAAATTTGCAATAGTGACTAGGTTAAGCTTTAGATGGAAATAAGTTCCCTCTCGGGCAACTTACCCCGTTTCAAATGTGTTCCTCTCGGACACCCATTAGCCGCATGTAGGCCAGCCTATGCCTTACCCCACTCACTCTCTCGAGCGGAGTGTTAGGATATGGGACTAGGGCTCACCCTCAAGTGCTGAACCTCATGTCGACCCACTCCTTAGACCATCAGTCTAGTGGTCTTGGTTTCGCGACCTCCCCCTCGGGCAAGCCGAAA
>NW_006239012.1:916719-955196 GCF_000226075.1 Solanum tuberosum | reverse complement strand
ATGTTCGACTCCCTAAAAATTAATAACAAGTTTAGTAGTTATAGACTTCAGTAAATAGTGGTGGTGGATCTTTCGGCGAGGTTAGTCGGAATCGCCGATTAACTCGGTGATATGCCCTTTGGTGTAGTTCGTCGCCGTCTTGCACTAGCCTTCAGCGTCGTCGTGCTCTGTGTCATTGAGCGGTATACTACTGCTATTCGGCGAAACACCTACTGCTCCTTTCATCGCCTTTTTGATCCTTCTCCTTCAAGGCTTCGCGTACTGGAACAAAGGGCAGAGTGCGTCCCTTCGGTGAGTCGCCGTGTGTGATTGGCGATACGCAGGCTTCAGGTACTTCGTTCTTTTCAGCCTTTTTGTTCCTTTTGCGCCTAAGTGTCCATGCTTCCACCAAAACTTAAAATACCTGAAACTTAAGAGTTTTCATCAGATATTGAGACAAAATAAGCATTTGAGGACACTATTTCTATCAAAATAAACCCCTAAATGAGTCTAATTTGTGGACTCATCATATAGTAATCCCGGGATAACTTAAGTTATCCCTCACATTGGGTGGTATAGTAATTCCGGGATAACTTATCCCTGGATAAAATAGGTAAATGACAAATATATCCCTTTAACCCTTTTTATACATTATTTTTCACATTTATGTATATTTACATTATTTTTAAATACCATGTATAACAATATTCACTACTCCTTATTTTTATGATAATTATTCATATTTTTCTATTAAAAAATTACACTAAATAAATATAATCCTTATTTATGAATTATTTGACCAATTCCTATGTTTATTTTTATTTTGATTTCTCATAAATCTTTTCTCTTTAACAAACTTAAGAGGGAAATCCTAGTTTTAAGCTAAGTAAGAAAAAAAGTTTATTTTTAAATACATATGATACTTATGATGGAAATACACAAACAAAAAAATTTAAGCTAAATAAAATAAAAGTTTATTTTAAAAAAATAAATAACTAAAACTTGCAAAGAAAATATATATATAAAAAACTAAATAAAGTGAAGGGTAATTTTGTAAACAAACAACTTGTTCTTAAAATTTATCTATAAATATTATTTTGAATACAACAAACCAAACACTCAATAAAAAATAATCTTAGCACAACTTATCTCATCATAACTAATCACAACATAACTTATCCCAACATAACTCATATTCAAACCAAACGACCCCTTAAAGTAAAAGAAGATTTATGAGAAATCAAAATATAAATAAATATAAGAATTATCAAATAAATTCATAAATAAAAATTATATTTATATAGTGTAATTTTTAATAGAAATATATGAAGAATTATTATAAAAATAAGGAGTAGTGAAAATTGTGAATGTTATTATACATAATATCAAAAACAATATATAAGGGAATTAGAGGAGGGAGTACTGACTAGGATTTCACAACATCATTCACAAACGCATCATTCATCATTTTCAACCTAATTCACAAACACATCATTCATCATTTTCAACCTCACCACCTTTATTTAATTTAAACGACCTTTTATTTGGTACCAGAGCCTATGTTACAATCCTGAATTAGACCAGTAGAACATTTGATAAAAGCATCTAATATTTTAAATATATGCCAACCAATATAGCCAATAGAAAGCCTCGACCTTACGAAAGACAAATAATAATTGATCAAGAATATCATTGGTAACTTTTGAAAATAAAAGAAAAATTAAAACAAATTAAAGACTTAACCCTTTCATGAACGATCATTTTTACCAAGAAATTTTAAAAAGGGCAGCACAATTTCAAGTCAATCCCGAAGGTTTATCAGAATATACACCACCAGGAAAAACATACCTAATAGGAGTGAAACAGAATAATATAATAATTTTCGCGCTGTTAGAATTAAACAGAAAACTAGAATATAAGATCTAAGAAATTAATAAAAAATTAGATATTTTATTATAAAATAAAATCCCTGACTAAAAAACAAAACAAGATAAAAATATACAAGATCTGATAGAACAACTAAAAAAAATAGAATCAACGCCCCAAAAGGATAGACCTAAAGTGACAAAAAAAGACAAGGCATGGACCTTTTTATAAACAGGAGTAGAGACCCCAAGAAAGACAAAGGGCCAGTTTCTCTCAAGATAGATTAGGAAATAATATGTTAGCTAGGATAATGAACTCGTCCAGACCTAGTAGCAGTCAACAATTAGATGAAATAATAGATATAGAGAAAGATATAGAAATTTTCCAGCAAAATAGATTAAAACTTCTAAACCCACAAGTACTTTATAATACATGACTATTCTCTTCAAAAGCACAATTATACATACACTATAGAGAAGAACAAATGTGCATACCAGGAGATAATAGTGAAAGTATAAGTTTAATTAGCAAAGAATCTATGAAAGAAATACAAAAAAGAAGGATGAATCTCATGCATATGGGATTAATAGTAATTGGACTTAAATGATTAACTAGGAAAAATCTAGGAACAAAAGTGCTAATTACTTTATATGATGATAGATGGGCAGAATCAAAAAGATCTATAATAGGTCTAACGGAAGTAGATATGACCAACAACAGAGGAATATTTTACTATTGCCCAGACTTTATGATAAATTCAACCGAATTTGGTAAATACATAAAAATAGGGATTCAAACTAAAGGTTACGAAAAAATGAACTGCGAAAATAATTTGCTAGTATGCGAAGGCTTCATAGGAAAATTAGCCACTAGCAGTAGCTCCAAGTTTAAAATCAAAATAGATGATGCAGTAGATTTAATGGGAAATAAGGGAATAAAACTAATGAAACCCTTAAAAATAAACTCGGAAGAAATATGCTGGTAGAGAATGGAATTTAGAGAAATTCTGTAAAAAGGAAGTTTTAAGACCCAATGACCACCTTACATATACTAATAACAAAGGACAAACCTCAATCATATTTACCGACTATAAATATTCAAACCAAAGGGAAATAGATGAAGACCTCGAAGACAACACCACCGAAACAACAATAAACATGGAAGGAATGAATATTCATATCATAAAAGAAGACGACTACGAAATAGATAAATCAATAAAGAAAACCAAAGAAATACACAAATTAGATACAAAAGCAATCTTCAGATGTAAAGGCTGCAAACTAAGAGGAATAAACTTCTCTATGGTAGAAAGAATCTTTAAAGAATGCAAAGCTAGAACAGACAACTACGGGTATAGACATGAGGAAGACACACAAGAAGAAAGTGATGACGAGACAACACGTAATGGAAACCGCCTCGACTAGTTCAAGTCCCTTCCAAAAAACCACACCCGTACCACCAATAGAATATACCATAGGTAACTTACCAAGGCACATCGTCTTTAGACAAGACCCAGCTCCTGAACCAGAAATGGTTAGACCAATAGAAATAAGAATACCAATAGAAGCTCCTATCAAGCTTGAAGAAGGGGGAGATAGAGTAAAAATACTAAATATAGCAGCACATGACCCCTAATTATGGAATTCAGTAATAGACGTATGGAAAGGTATAGTGATAGCAGACTACATACATCATTACAGTGAAACAAATGTAGAAACCATGTATAGATATATGGAGACCTTTTTAGGAGAATCAAGTAAAGGAGTATGGGAAGCATACAAAGTAGCTTACCCTCAAGAGTTCCAAGAATTGGTAAACATGGGACCAAACCCGTACAACTTTACTAATAAAATACACAGCCTAATAACAGGACAAGACCCAAATAGTGGATTAGTATTATTACAAAAAATTCGTTAATAAAACTAGAACAACTTAGCATAAATAATTGGTGCCATATAGAGAACTTCCTAAAAGACTTCTTCTATTATTGCGCCATAAGCGGTAACGCGTTTGACCAAAGATTAGGAAGAAACTTTTCAATAAGCTCCCTGGAGCCCTAGGAAGAGAAATTGAAAAAAGATGGAATAAAAAAGGAGTGATGCAAAATCCAACATCGAATTGGTCCATAGGACATAAAGTACAGCATGTAATGGAGATACTACAAGAAAAATGTGCAAACATACAAATACAAAAACAGTTGAAACAAAGCGAGAATGATTTCTGTAAAAGTATATATACAACGCAAAATTACGATCAAAGTAAACCACAAAGAAAGTATAAAAAACCATATCAAAATAGACAGGAATACAAACCTAAGAGAAAGTACTATTTAAGAAAATCAACTACAAGAAAACCCTATCTAAATAAAGACAGATATGTAAGAAAACATAATAATAACATGATTTATAAAAATAGACTAGCTTATGTGGAAGTGAAGAACATCTGACCAATACTTTTCCAGGAAGAAACAACAGTAAGACAAGAAATGCCCAGCTTATAGAAGATTTCCAAGAAACCCTGATAAATGTAGACGAATATATGTGAGATAACGAAAGTATATACTCAGTAATAAGCATAAATGCCATAGAAGGAGAAAGACAAGACTCATCGGACTCAGAAAGAGAAACATTAATAAACGAAATAGGATTAGAGAAGCTAGATTTAAATAACCTTAATAACCAAACCTTTGTCAATATAAAATGTGACCACGAATTTTCCAAGGGAAAAGGTTTAGACAGCCAGCGATGTTTTGATTGCACAATATATCCAAGTAAAGATAGAAGAGCAAAATGCATGAACTGCTACTTACAAGGATGCATCTGGTGCATTGATAAGGTGTTCAACATTAAAGTCAAAGACGAACAAGTTATCACAAAATAAAAATCGCTAAAAGCATTAGAAGATAGGATAGATAATTTAGAAGAAATAATGGGTAAACTAGAAAAAGGGAAAGGCGTAGAAATAGAGGAAACTTGCCAAATCAACAATAAATTGCCCGAACTAGAAATAGAACTCTTAAACAAAAAAGAAGAGGCCACGTCATTTGAAGGACTAATTTGTACCGAAGACAAAAAAATTAATACCATAAAAATCTTGACTAGAATAAAAATTCAAGACTATGAGATAGAAACCCTCGCTCTAGTAGATTCAGGATGTACGAAGAGTATAATAAATAGATGCATCTTGCCCCCAGAAATAATAAAAGATTTTCCAGACCCACAAAGCGCCATGCAAATGAACGGATCCTCTAATATATATAAGCATTACGTTAGTGATGCAAAAATAAGTTTTTTAAACACTTGTGCAGACTTCTATAAACCTACCTATAATTTAGAATAAATCTGGGTAAGAGATCTAAAAATAAGGGTAGACTTTGTTTTAAGATTAGATTTCTTACTACATAATAATGGAAGTTGTCTCCTTAACAGAGATGGAATAATATTCTCAAAAACCACTACTCAAACAACAATAACAACCGAGTCTATTCCAACAAAATCTAGATATCTTACAGACACTAGTGGACCTAGCCCAAATACTCCAAAAAAATCCGACAAAGGAGAAGAGTGCACTTGTACCAAGATACATATTACAAATGAAAAAGAAGAGATTGAACTATTAGAACTTAGCGTTTCAGATACAAACGATGCAGAGAAGAACTACACCTTAATAAAAATAAATACAGAACTTTACAACTTTAAAAAGGGATTACAACACATAGGAGTAATAAAAAATCAAAAGGATCTAGAAGAAGTAATTCTAATTCTAGATAAACTAGAAATAATTAGAGAAAAACCCTAGTAGCATTGGGACGCCAATCACATAACCTGCCAACTAGATATAATTAACCCATAATACACAGTAAAAATAACCTCTATAGAATCAACAAATGAAGACCTAAAGAAATTCGAAGATCAAATAAGAGAGTAACTAAAGTTAGGAGTAATCAGAAGATCAACATCAAAGCATAGATCAACAGTGTTCATGGTAAGAAATTACAGTGACATAGTAAGGGGAAAAGCAAGAATGGTTTTAAATTACAAAAGACTCAATGATAACACCCGAATGGACGGATATAAGCTACCAAATAAAACAGAGCAAATAAAAATAATACAAGAAAGAAAGATTTTTAGTAAGTTCGATTGTAAGTCTGGATACGAGCAAGCCAAAATTCATGAAGATAGTATAGAATGGACTGTTTGTACATGTACAGAAGGACATTTTGAATGGCTAGTAATGCCTTCCGGACTAAAAACGGCCCCTCCAATTTTTCAAAGAAAAATGGATAATATTTTCAGAGATTATAAAAACTTTATTCTTCTATACTTAGACGATATTTTAGTATTTAGTAACAATACTAAAGATGTAACGACCCATTCTGTCGTTTGGAGTACTAGAGCTTTTTATATCATAAAATACTTTTCGATAGATTCTAAATAGGTATTTTGGACTATTTGTAACAATAATATGGAATTAGTGGGGTTGTTTTAATAATGAATTTAGTTGGTGGTTAAAGAAGATAACATTAAAATTAGTAAGATTTAATATTTATTAGTTCATAATTAGTTACCCTAGATAATTAAAAACACTAACGAGAGAAACACTACCTGCGGCGTCAACCAGAAGCGAGTGCCATCCAGGTAATGCTTCAACTCTTCGATTTCCTTAAGTAATATGCAATGGGTTTATACTAATTGAGTGGAAATCCTTGGGATGCATTAATTATCCATTTGTCTTATCTATTGAATATGTTGTTTGTCCAATTTTAGTGAGTGAATGTTAGGCGATAATTTATGATGATTATTATAGTATTGTAATTAGATGAGACATAGGAAAGAACGAGTGTGCATTGGCAGTAGTGTTAGGGTGAAGTGTAGTTATCAATAGTAGGAGTGATAATTATTGTTTTATAATTAAGGTTGGATGGGAATTTAGAAAGGATAGTACCGGCAGGATTGTTGGAGACAAACTTTTGTGAGTAATTATTGACAAATGTGTGCCATTTGATAATCCAACATTTAAGAATGAGGTTCTAGTGTATTATCATAAATAAGTTAGTTTGCATTTTATTGTTTTAGGGTGATATTCGCAATCAGTAGCTTAGCTTTAATGTTCGTTATTACGACATAATTAAATGATGATATATGGGTTTAAGTAAGCAAACTATATTATATTGATATCATTAGATTTATGATATTTGAAATAATTGAGACTTAACTCTAGACTAGGCATATAGTGATATGGGGATCGATAGAATTGTTTACTTACGAATAATGTACAATTGATAGATCGAGAAACATTCGGAGGAATTGCGGAAAGGGAAAGAATTGGAAGATTAGCTCTCTTGACTTCAGTTCTTCGGTTGAGGTAGGTTATGGTTTATTCTATTTGATAGATAGACTCTTAATAGTGATTGATATGCATTGAATGTTATTGTGAAGTTCTCTATACTTGGTTGTGTGATTGTGTAGCTTGGTTGTGTGGTTTTTGATTGGTCTGAATCCTGAGACCGTGGAATTTATAATCTTGAACCCTCTCTATCGAAGTGATGCCTTGAATAAAGAGGCTTGATGAAATATTGTTAATTAATTGAAAAGTGGTGATAATAAATGATAAATTAATGATATTATTGGATCGGAGTGTAACGTTTCAACATGGTATTATTGGATCGGAGTGTCACGTTCCGACACGGTATAATTGGATCGGAGTATTCCGTTCCGACAAGGTATTATTGGATCAGATTGCCACGTTCCGACACAGTAACATTAAAGGAAAAAGATATTGCATTAACTTAATGTATTCAATCTCAAACAATTCAATTCCCAAATTAGTTTGGTTTGGAGGCATGAGTCCTCATGTGTGATCTTGATATTGTTGACTGATTACGTACTTACTTTAGTGTTGTTGACACTGGTTCATGTGTTTATTGCTTGCCACCTGCTAAGTGTCATAGTTGATTTTATAATATTATTCATTACATATTAGTTTCTATTTTGGGTTGGTCGATGATATCTACTCAGTACATGTTGCCTGTACTGAGCCCTACTTGTGTTTTTCTTTGTTTTCTTTTTGTGGAGTGCAGCGAGTGTATCAGTGACTTCGACTCGCCCTAAGCTCTAGCCAGTCTCCAGCACATCAGGTTCCAGGGTGAGCTATTCATTCCAGCTAGTGTTGGATTCTCTTGGTTATGGCATGATATCCTTAGTTTTCGAACATAAACTATTTTATTCATTTATTTTGGTGTCTTTAATACTCTTAGACTTAGTATTTGAAGATTAGATTTTCTTGATGTGATGACTTTTAGATTTTGGGGATAAGGTGTAATAGACTTTAGTGGTTGAGTTGATTGGTTACTTTAACAAGTTTTGAGCTTTCGCATTTTATTGTTATTCGGAGTTGTATTATTATTACATGTTGTGGTTTAAGTTCCTTGGTTCGCCCATTTAGGCGGTTAAGTGTGGGTGCCACTCACGACTCATTTTGGATCGTGACAAACTTGGTATCAGAGTGTTAGGTTCGGTGATCTCATCACAGAAGGACAAGTCTGGTAGAGTCTTGCGGAACGGTACAGGGACACCTTTACTTTTCTTCAAGAACTATAGGACTTTAGGAAAACTTCATTCCTTCTTTCTTTCATGCTACTACTTGAATCCAATTGGTATCTAGGTGATACAAATTGGTATCTGAACTTCTTCACTCTATTTCACATATGGTTAGTACTAGAGTATTAGAAGTTCAAATAGCAACATCAGAAAGAAAAAAAATGTGTCCTTGGAAATAGGAATATTTTCTCGATTGACTACAAGACTTTTAATGACTAGTGATCAACATGATTTTTTTTTACTAAGTTCATAAAGTTAAAACCCTCGATCTTCAAGAGTATTGAATTATGAAGATGCTTATGCTTTCATTGTTGATTGTTTTGACATGCTTCGTAAAATGAATATAGTGGAGAGGCTTAATGTTGAGTTTGTGACATACTAGTTTCAAGGAGATGCTAAATGTGGTGATAGTCTCATGTTGAGTGCCGATTAGTAAAGGCACTACCTATGACTTAAGGCAGCATTGTCTAGCTTCTTCATCCAATTATACCCCCAAACTTTGAGTGATAGGAGGAGAGATGGTTTTCTAAATTTAGAGAAATGGAAGATATGTGTTTCAGCCTGTGAGGTCAAATTTTGTACTTTATCTAGATATGTGACAATATGCAAGTAATTTCGTAAGGGACAGCTAGAAAATGAACATCATTACATTAGAAAATACAGTTAGTAAGGTTTTCATAACATGTATGGGTTGTTTAGCGAATGATGAAATTAGATTGCGCCAATTGAAGTTAGAATATTTACTATGATTTCATAGATTGATTGTATATTAAAGAGGGTCATGATACGACTACTACAATAGTACCAATGGTTACTTCATTAGATTTATGAAGTGTGTTACTTTTGTTATCGACCTGATCTAATAAAGATTGCAAATTGCTGGGGCTAAAGACAAAACAAATTTGGTAATTGTTTGCAAGTATTCAATGGGTAGAAAAGTGTGGGCTATTTGGGTATGATCTTTTCGATAAGTATGATGTGTTCTAGTGATGGATTTAACGACCTTTCACGGTACGGTACTAGTGTTACGTGGAAATGAATACATCGATTGTCAAGTGTGAATACTAACTACTTAAGGAGTTATCAGTGGTATGACATGTTTAGATAATGAGATTTGGTGTTGCTTTCACATTTGAGAAACCAACTAGTTTATTATTACGGGCGCTTGGATTAAGTATTATTTTTAAGGAAAATTTTAGTGGTGGATCTTTGGTACGGTATTAATACATTTAGGTTATGAAATGTATCTTGAGGGTTCTGAATGAGGACTGATGATTTTATCTTAAGCTCCAAAAGAGTAGATTGATACCGGAATGACAAACTTATGGATAAAGAAAGTCAGTGAGTAAACTTGGGAGAATGCATGAAGATTTTAGTTAGAAAGTGTGCATAAAATTTGGGTTAGTCCTTTGGATTTGATTGATATAACTAGGTTGATGTGGCATGTCAATGAAAAGGTTGACTTTGTGGTGATGACACGAGCTTACTGAGCATGGTGGTAATACGAGTTAGTGATAGATTGTGATTGAGATGCAAATATAGAATACATATTGTTGGTTAAATAAATTTTGTATGGTAATAATGACTTGTGAGTATCTAAGGTTGCATTTTCTACTATTTAGTGAGTAGCGTCATGGGTTGTTGGTAAAAGGATGAGATCGGTAAGCGAGCTAGAGAAACAAGAGTCTGATATATTGAAGGGCCGAGATATTTAGAATTTTCCACCATGGGAAGAATTTGAGAAAAGTGAATGAATAAGACCTCTCGTATAAACCCGTGGGGTGTAGTTAAAGGTTGTATTGATTTTTGCCTATGAGTTTAGATATGATTGTGAGATGTGAACTGGTTCGGTACAGACTTACTAGGAATTTATCATCGACTATTATAAAGATTGAGTTTTTATTTGGGTGACAAACAATGAGGTATGGAAAATTTAGAGTTTTACGTAGGGTTAGATTGCTCAAATTATGATAGATGACTTAAGAATGATGTACAAGGTGAGATATAATTCTACATTGTTATTAAGAATTTAGAGTTGGATTATTATTACTCTATTGATGGGACTACATAGAATGTTAAGATGCGTTACCTAGACATTTGATGGTGAATAGAAGTTATGAGGTTGTAGTATACAGAATAATTTGAGTGACCAAGAATTTTCCTAAGTGTTGGCATGAGGTATGTGATGGTTTAGAATGGTAGCTAAAGCATGGTATGTGGAAGTGGTGTGAAGTTGACTTTGGATGTGATTTAATAGTTTTATCTTGATGGAAAGGTATTATCAAATTAGAAATTAGTGCTATTAGCCTTGTTTGGACTCATATTTGTCATGAAATGCTTAAATAGAAAGAGAGATAGCCATAGTTTGAACATGTTTTTGATAAGAATACTTTGATACTAATGATGGTTTGGGAGTAAGGTAGATGATCAATGTGGTTATGATGTTTTGTTAGTATTAAGAGTGTTGACTTCAGTGGATGTGGGGTTCGATAAACCAAGTATGTGTGCAATTATAATAGGAACTAAATTGGTGATTATGGGTAGCTAGAAAATCAAAGAGATAGAGTCTGATGAATGAAAATGTTTGATATGGGCACTATGGAAAGAGTATCTAGAGTTATTCGACCTTGGTTTTGTACATTCTTATGTGACCAACTACTTCATTCTGGGCGTGGTTTAGAGTATGATTCACTTTCTACGTCTATGTGTGTTTTCGCTTCTATGGGTGAGTCCCTAGTAGTGGATCTGGTGTACCGATTTTGTGATTGTCCTCTTGGTAGGGTGGCATCCTTGGTTAGACTTGTTCATTCCAGTTATGGAGATTTGGTGTTGTTTGGGATAGTTGAGGTATACTAGTGATTACACGCACAACTTTGCTTATGAGAATTTATAGGAGAGCTACTATGAAAATTTACGGTTTTCGATAGACTTAAGATTTATCTCATCATCGGTATCATGTTTTGGCTATGTGTGATTGAATGTGGGGACCATGGGGTCTAGTTTTTTCATTCTTAAGGTTTGTCTATAATAGCTACTAATCTAGCATTTTGACAGTGTTGTTAGAGGTTTTGTATGCTTAGGTGTATCACTCGATGGTGGTTACTTGATCATTTCCTATCTTTGGATCAGATGAGTTCGATTCTCCTAGATGATTACTTGCTGTCTAAAGATCATATTTTTATAGCTTAGGCTTGAGGAAATGATGTTATGTTGTGAGGATGTAATCATGATAAGATCTATGATGGTTTGTGCATTATGAGTGTGTAGTGGATGGTTCAGGTTAACTCCTGATGGTAGCCAATTGATTAAGGATTTATGATGGTTATGTTAGATAATATTTGTCCTGATGGTTGTGTCAAGGTATAGTTGGAGAATCGGTCAGTTGAAGAGTCCACTTGAGAATACTTTTGTTGTTAGTTGAGTTTACATACAACAACAATTATCATTAGAGTATTGAGATGGCCCCATTTGAGACATTGTATGGGATGAGGTGTAGATCTCCAATTGGTTGGTTTGATACTTTTGATATGAGACCTTGGGTACTAATATTTTGAAGGAATTGTTGAGACAACCACCCTTTCTTACCCTCGCCTTCTTTTGATCATTCGAGGAAGAACGATGGGTAAATTGGTATCTAATGTAACGACCCATTTGGTCGTTTGGAGTGCTAGAGCTTTTTATATCACAAAATACTTTTCGATAGATTCTAAATAGGTATTTTGGACTATTTGTAACTACAATATGGAATTAGTGGGATTGTTTTAATAATGAATTTAGTTGGTGGTTAAAGAAGATAACATTAAAATTAGTAAGATTTAATATTTATTAGTTCATAATTAGTTACCCTAGATAATTAAAAACACTAACGAGAGAAACACTACCTGAGGCGTCAACCAGAAGCGAGTGCCATCCAGGTAATGCTTCAACTCTTCGATTTCCTTAAGTAATATGTAATGGGTTTATACTAATTGAGTGGAAATCCTTGGGATGCATTAATTATCCATTTGTCTTATCTATTGAATATGTTGTTTGTCCAACTTTTGTGAGTAATTATTGGCAAATGTGTGCCATTTGATAATCCAACATTTAAGAATGAGGTTATAGTGTATTATCACAAAGAGGTTAGTTTGCATTTTATTGTTTTAGGGTGATATTCGCAATCAGTAGCTTAGCTTTAATGTTCGTTATTACGACATAATTTAAATGATGATATATGGGTTTAAGTAAGTAAACTATATTATATTGATATCATTAGATTTATGATATTTGAAAGAATTGAGACTTAACTCTAGACTAGGCATATAGTGATATGAGGATCGATAGAATTGTTTACTTACGAATAATGTACAATTGATAGATCGAGAAACATTCGGAGGCATTGCGGAAAGGGAAAGAATTGGAAGATTAGCTCTCTTGACTTCGGTTCTTCGGTTGAGGTAGGTTATGGTTTATTCTATTTGATAGATAGACTCTTAATAGTGATTGATATGCATTGAATGATATTGTGAAGTTCTCTATGTACTTGATTGTGTGATTATGTAGCTTGGTTGTGTGGTTTTTGATTGGTCTGAAATCCTGAGACTGTGGAATTTATAATCTTGAACCCTCTCTATCGAAGTGATGCCTTGAATAAAGAAGGCTTGATGAAATATTGTTAATTAATTGAAAAGTGGTGATAATAAATGATAAATTAATGATATTATTGGATCGGAGTGTCACGTTCCGACACGGTATAAATGGATCGGAGTATCCCGTTCCGACACGGTATTATTGGATCGGATTGTCATGTTCCGACACGGTAACATTAAAGGAAAAAGATATTGAATTAACTTAATGTACTCAATCTCAAAGAACTCAATTCCCAAATTAGTTTGGTTTGGAGGCATGTGAGTCCTCATGTGTGATCTTGATATTGTTGACTGATTACGTACTTACTTTAGTGTTGTTGACACTGGTTCATGTGTTTGTTTCTTGCCACCTGCTAAGTGTCATAGTTGATTTTATACTATTATTCATTACATTTTAGTTTCTATTTTGGGTTGGTCGATGATATCTACTCAGTACATGTTGCATGTACTGAGCCATACTTGTGTTTTTCTTTGTTTTCTTTTTGTGGAGTGCAGCAAGTGTATCAGTGACTTCGACTCACCCTCAGCTCTAGCCAGTCTCCAGCACATCAGGTTCCAAGGTGAGCTATTCATTCCAGCTCGTGTTGGATTATCTTGGTCATGGCATGATGTCCTTAGTTTTCGGACATAAACTATTTTATTCATTTATTTTGGTGTCTTTAATAATCTTAAGACTTAGTATTTGAAGATTAGATGTTCTTGATGTGATGACTTTCAGATTTTGGGGATAAGGTGTAATAGACTTTAGAGGTTGATTTGATTGGTTACTTTAACAAGTTTTGAGCTTCCGCATTTTATTGTTATTCGGAGTTGAATTATTAATATATGTTGTGGTTTAAGTTCCTTGGTTCGCTCACTTAGGAGATTAAGTGTGGGTGCCACTCACGACCCGTTTTGGGTCGTGACAAAAGAACATCTAGGTCACTTACAAACAGTCTTTTAAGTAATAATGGAGTTATGTAAAAACCTCATAAATTTTCTAGGAGTAGAAATTGGAGACGGAAAAATTAAATTACAACCTCACATAGCAAAGAAAGTCCTAGACATGCCAGACAAATTAGACAAAACTAAAGATTTACAAAAAATTCTAGGGATTTTAAATTATGCAAGGAATTTTATAAAAAACCTAGGAAAAATAGTAGGACCCCTATATTCAAAAACAGGAACTAATGGACAAAAGACATTCAACACGGAAGATATAAAGTTAGTGCAAAAACTCAAACATATGGTTAGAACCATACCAGACTTATCACTCCCATTAGAAACTGACTACCCAATAGTCAAAACGTACGAAAGTCTAGAAGGGTGGGGAGCAGTACTTAAAACAAGAAAAAATAAGTACGGAGACAAAAAAGATGAAAGAATCTACGCCTACCAAAGTGGAAAATATATAGAAAAGGGGAACATAAATAGCATAGACGCAGAAATATTAGCGGTAATCTACGACCTAAATAGTTTTAAACTATATATTATCAATAAAAAGAAAATTTTGGTAAGAACTGATTGCGAAGCTATTGTAAAATATCATCAAATCATAGATGGAAAAAGTAGTAGTAAAAGAAGATGGTTAAATTTTTTAGATGCCACGTCAATATATAATAATATATCCCTGGAACATATAAAAGGGAAAGATAATTCGTAAGCAGACTAATGAAGACTAATTGTTTTTTTCCAGCATGAATAGAGGAGAAGACAAAGCCTGGGCCTCCAGCTCAAGCAGCACTACAGACGGAATAGACAAAGACTTATAGCTCCAGACTTTACTAAAAAATACCTTGTTCAAATCCCAGACGAAATTAAATGAAGCAAGATTGAACACCCCAAGCATTGAGAGACTGTATTTCATAAAACAAAATTATATTTTACCCCAATCCAACTTAAGCTTCAGAATAAAGCCAGAATCAAAGATAGATAGACTACATAGATGTTTGATAGACAATTTATGGATAGCATATAACAAAGTGCCACGAGACAATAGTTACTCCATTTCGGTAATGAATTCGCTAAGCCATTATTTTACAAAAAAAAATAATGACAAAAAATTCAAGTTTTATGTGGTAGTCTAAGGAAGACTGGCCGGAATTTTTCAGACAGGGACAAAAGTAATAGACTCAATAAAAGATTTTGCCACTCCCCTCTTCAAAGGATTCAATGACCTAAACGAAGCTTTGGATTACGCAAGGGGAACTCTTTGACCAAATTATTTTCTAAGTCCAGCGTTAAGTCAAATCACAAATCCTTTCCCACAATATAATATCCAGAAAGACACAGACAAAATAATATTTTGCGACCACTGCTCTACAATGACTGACGGCTTCAAAAGCTAAAACCAGACCATCGAGAGGCACGGAAAAGAAAAAGAAAAAATGACGCAACACATCTACCTTTTACAAGAAATAATCAAAATTTTACATTTCGAAATCAATCAGAACCAACCATTACAAACAGAAGATCATCCAAAAGAACAAAGGAGTTCTCCATCTTGGTCTAAAATGAATAAGAAAGGTGTACATTCCCCAATGAATGTAGAAGAAGCTACTGTACCAGCTAAAGGTACAACTAGTCCCGTTCAAACAGTAGCGGGTAAAGACTTATCAAATTCGTTGATGGCTGACACTTTGCCAAAAAGTGTAAGAATATTACCAACAAGCTTCAATATAACAAGAACTATAGAACAGGGAAAAAGGACTAAAGGATTTTTGTTAAAAAGAAAGAGAGACAAAAGAATTGAACAAATGATACAAAATTCCCTCCATAAGTAACTTAGTGAAAATACCAAAGAAGTCATAAGTGAAAATCCAAAACCCGAACAAGAAATTCCAGACACGGAATATTCAGGAAGTAACGATTACAGAAGTGAATACAATCCATCCCAAGAACAATTTACCCAAGACCCAAACGAAGACGACGACTCGGGGATGAGTTTTAACGCCATAGCATTACACAACTTAGACAAGTAGAAAATACGTAAGCAATGACGAAACAAGAGAACAAACAAAGAAAGATAGGTAAGCCATGACATAATACACCACTAGTCTAAAGTTGACAAAGAAAGAGGACAAAAAAATTTAAAACGTTTTTCCAAAGCCATGTGATAATGGGGCCTAAAGAGCACCCGGCAAGTAAAAGAAAGACTATTCAACATTTTGAAATCCGAATTTCAAATACGGAGAAAGCCATCCTCGCCTATAAATACTAAACCATTTACAAGAAGAAGGTAGAGAGAAAGAGCAAGCGGAGCATAGCAAAGAAGAAGAATTAGTTTTAAGAGTTAGCTTTACATATTTCCCTTCCCTTCATAAAAAAAAAGTGAAGTGAGTTTGTAAAAAGAGTGAGTATTTAGTTTTTGAAGTAGCTGCAAAGTCACTCGGGGACTCCCTAAAGGGAAACCTCTCTTCGACCACTATCAATGTAAGTAGTTATGCATTTTCTAGATCTTAGTAGTTTCTCACAGTCTATGTATATTGATATTATGTACTATAGTACTGTTGTTATGATTATAATAATATATCCCTGGAACATATAAAAGGGAAAGATAATTCGTAAGCAGACTCATGAAGACTAATTGTTTATTTTTAGCATGAGTACAAGGAAAGACAAAGCCAGGACCTCCAGCTCAAGCAACACTACAGACAGAATAGACAAAGACTTATATCTCCAGACTTTACTAAAGAATACCTTGTTCAAACCCCAGACAAAATTAAATGAAGCATGATAGAACACTCCAAGCATTGAGAGACTGCATTTCGGAAGACAAAATTTAATATTTTACCCCCAAACGATCTTAAGTTTCAGAATAAAGCTAGAATCAAAGATAGATAGACCACAGAGATGTTTGATAGACAATTTATGGATAGCATATAACAAAGTCGCCACGAGACAATAGTTACTTCATTTCGATAATGAATTCGCTAAGCCATTATTTTACAGAAAAAAATGAAGACAAAAAATTCAAGTTTTATGTGGTAGTCCAAGGAAGACTAGCCGGAATTTTTCAGACATGGGCAGAAGTAATAGACTCAATAAAAGACTTTCCCACTCCCCTCTTCAAAGGATTCAATGACCTAAATGAAGCCATGGATTACGCAAGGGGAACTCTTGGACCAAATTATTTTCTAAGTCCAGCATTAAGACAAATCACAAATCCTTTTTCCCACAATATAATATCCAAAAAGACACAGACAAAATAATATTTTACGACCACTGCTCTACAATGATAGACGGCTTCAAAAGACAAAACTAGACCATCGAGAGGCTGGAAAAAGAAAAAATGACGCAACACATCTACCTTTTACAAGAAAGAATCAAAATTTTACATTTCGAAATCAATCAGACCCAACCATTACAAACAAAAGATCATCCAAAAGAACAAATGAGTTCTCCATCTCGGTCTAAAATGGATAAGAAGGGTGTACATTGCCCAAATATTGTAGAAGAAGCTACTGCAGCAGCTAAAGGTACAGCTAGTCCCGTTCAAACGGTAGCGGGTAAAGACTTATCAAATCCGTTGATGGCTGACACTTTGCCAAAAAGTGTAAGAATATTACCAGCTACTTTTAATATAACAAGAACTACATAATAGGGAAAAAGGACTAAAGGATTCTTGTTAAAAAAAAGAAAGACAAAAGAATTGAACAAATGATACAAAATTCACTCAAGAAGTTACTTAGTGAAAAGACCAAAGAAGTCATAAGTGAAAATCCAAAATCTGAACCAGAAACTCCAGACACGAAATATTCAGGAAGTAACGATTACGGAAGTGAATACAATCCATCCCTAGAAGAATTTTCCCAAGACCCAAACGAAGACGACGACTCAGGGATGAGTTTCGACTTCATAGCGTTACACAACTTAGACACATAGAAAATACGTAAGCAATGATGAATCAAGAGAAAATACAAAGAAATATAGGTAATCCATGACGTAATACACCACTAGTCTAAAGCTGACAAAGAAAGAGGACAAAAAATTTTGAAACGGTTTTTCAAAGTCATGTGACGATGGGACCCAAAGAGCACCTGGCAGGTAAAAGAAAGACTATTCGACATTTTGAAATCCGAATTTTAAATCCGGAGAAAGCCATCCTCGCCTATAAATACTAAATCATTTGCGAGAAGAAGGTAGAGAGCAAGAGAAAGCGGAGCATAGCAAAGAAGAAGAATTAGTTTTAAGAGTTAGCTTTACATATTTCCCTTCCCTTCAAAAAGAAAAAAAAAAGTGAGTGCTTAGTTTTTGAAGTAGGTACAAAGTCACTCGGGGACTCCCGAAAGGGAAACCTCTCTCCGACCACTATCAATGTAAGTAGTTATGTGTCTTCTAGATCTTAGTAGTTTCTCCCAGTTTATGTATATTGATATTATGTACTATAGTACTGTTGTTATATAATATAATGTTCATACATGAACTGTTTATACCCATATAATGGGTCATTACTTACTCTTAGTAATGGTTAGTTCCCTACCCTCTTAGTAATGACGATGGATTAACCTGTAAATACCTAGGGAGGTTGAAAGTCAGTCATGGCCAGAGAACCGAAGGACTGTGTATCCCGGGGTTTGGTTAAAGAAGAAGTTGCTAAGAACATAGGCTAAGGAAAAGAGATGAACAAAGTAAAAAAAAAAAGTAAAGTAATTTTGGGAGAAATTACATAAATTTAGTAACAACAAATTACTAAACTAGATAAGGGAACCGGAGGAGGGAGTACTGAGTAGGATTTTACAGCATAATTCACAAACGCATCATTCATCATTTTCAACCTCACCACCCTTATTTAATTTGAACGACTTTTTTATTGGGAGTAATCAGAAGATCAACATCAAAGCATAGATCAGCAGTGTTCATGGTAAGAAATCATAGTGAAATAGTAAGGAAAAAAGCAAGAATGGTTATAAATTACAAAAGACTCAATGATAACACCTGAATGGACGGATATAAGCTATCAGATAAAATAGAGCTAATAAATAGAATACAAGGAATAAAGATTTTTAGTAAGTTCGATTGTAAGTCCGGATACTGGCAAGTAAAAATGCATGAAGATAGTATAGAATGGACTGCTTTTACATGTCCAGAAGGACATTTCGAATGGCTAGTAAATGTCTTTCGGACTAAAAACGGCTGCTCCAATTTTTCAAAGGAAAATGGATAATATTTTTAGAGATTATAAAAACTTTATTCTTGTATACGTAGACGATATTTTAGTATTTAGTAACAATACTAAAGAATATCTAGGTCACTTACAAACAGTCTTTAAGCTATTTGTAGACAACGGTATCATAATTAGTAGGAAAAAAATGGATTTGTATAAAAACCTCATAAATTTTCTAGGAGTAGAAATTGGAGACAGAAAAATTAAATTACAACCTCACATAGCAAAGAAAGTCCCAGACATGCCAGACAAATTAGACAAAACTAAAGATTTACAAAAATTTCTAGGGATTTTAAATTATGCAAGAAATTTTATAAAAGACCTAGGAAAAATAGCAAGACCCCTATATTCAAAAGCAGGAACTAATGGACAAAAGATATTCAACACGGAAGATATAAAGTTAGTGCAAAAACTCAAACATATGGTTAGAACCATACCAGACTTATCACTCCCATTAGAAACTGACTACCCAATAGTCGAAACGGACGGAAGTCTAGAAGGGTGTGGATCAGTATTTAAAACAAGAAAAAATAAGTACAAAGACAAAAAAGATGAAAGAATCTGCGCCTACCAAAGCGGAAAATATAAAGAAAAGGGGAACATGAATAGTATAGACGCAA
This sequence comes from Solanum tuberosum, assembly GCF_000226075.1. Classification (NCBI taxonomy): domain Eukaryota; kingdom Viridiplantae; phylum Streptophyta; class Magnoliopsida; order Solanales; family Solanaceae; genus Solanum; species Solanum tuberosum. Next base: position 935,359 of record NW_006239012.1, on the reverse strand, counting down.
ATATATATATATATATATATATATATATATATGTGTGTGTGTGTGTGTGAGAGAGAGAGAGAGAGAGAGATGTATAAAAGGAATTTAAGAAAAGAGATAACTTATTCCGATACTAATTACTAATCCTAAAATAAGTTATTCGAAACTTGCCAATAAAACAACCTATTAATGTAATATCTCACATCAAAGGAAGCCTTACTATTAAGTTTGTTTTATCCGCAAGAAATGGACAAAAAAAAAAAAAAGGAGACAAGAGACGTATATAGAAGAAATGAGACGAAATGTCATTTATCACGTGCTGCTTTAGCTCATACTTAGCCGTTTGCCATCTTTGTAGACATGTCCATTTACCACTACGTACTTTCGGAAAGTGACGGCTATTTATGAACCAACTATATTATTGATGTGTTAAAAACGTGGCTTTTACCTTTTTTCTGATTACACCCACGCCACCCACCTTGTACCCCACTACTTGTATATATTCATCATTCAAAATCCCCTTTCTTCTTTCATATCACAATTTCATCATCCATAACTTGTAAATTGAAGAAAATGAGAAGAAATTGTAATTTGGAGCTTAGGCTTATGCCACCTTCTCTTTCAACTTTTTCTCCTAACAATTGCAATAATACCTCCTATTTTTCAATGTAAGTCTCTAATTTTTTTTTCTCATTTTCTAATTCATAGTGATTATAGTCCTTGTAATGTTTATATATTTGTTTTTCTTTACTATATATAGGGAGGAGGATAAAGAAAGCACAGAATTAGAGAACAAATCTCAGCCGTTAACAATATTTTACAATGGAAAATTTGTGGTTTCTCATGTTACTGACCTTCAGGTATGATTTTTTCTCTTTTTATTTTCTGTAGCTTATTGTTATTTTCGGGGTGTAGGGACCTTCTGTGAACCCATAGGTCACTCTATCATGACTATGCATGATTTTTTATTTTTTTTATTTCTTAGAACGGAAGGATCTTTGTACGTTCATGAACAAACCTTACCATATAGTAAATAAAATGATTATGTTGTTACTCTTTTTTTTTTTTTACTCTTTTTACTTTTTTTTTGTAGTTTTTTTTTTAAATTTAATTTTATATAGACATGATGTAAACTACAAGATTAAAGAATATTTTTGATATATTTTTAATTTAGAATTATAAAATTTATGTATATTTTTTTAATTTGAATCTGCATCAAATTAAAATAACCAAATAAATTGAAAGAGAGAGACAATAGAGGCATCTTTCTTTTGAGTGTAAAATTTGTTGAAATTTCAAGACAAATATCAAACTTTCGTAGAGAATTAATTTGGTCAAACAAGATGCACGTTTTTATTCTTCTTTTAATATAAAATGATAAAAATTTTATTTAGATCAAAAAAATTGTGGCCATTAAAAAGAACCATTTTCATTATCTTAAATAATTTATTTTAGATAATAAAAATTGGGGGTTCAAATTATTTCACCAACCACACATTGCCGTTCAACGAATTAACGCTATTATTTCTCATAATAATAAATGACTTTTGTTAATCATTCTAATTTATTTATTTTTCTAAATACAGGCTAAAGCTATAATATATCTTGCAAGTAGAGAAACGGAGGAGAAAACAAACAAGACTTCGTCACCAATGTCTGAACCGTCATCACCATTATTACAACCTCAAACTGTGAAGAAATCTCTACAAAGATTTCTACAAAAAAGAAAAAATAGAATTGAAACAACTTCGCCATATCATCACTAGCTTAATTTAGTTCCATTATTTGTACATATGTTTTGTATTTTTGGATCTAGAAATTAGCATATCACTTATTTTATAGCTTTTTCTATACAAAATTTTCTTATTTAATTTTCTCCCTGTTTAGCTTAGAAGAACATTACACACTTTGACAAAAAATGAAAATCAAGGAAGCATTTAGATGTGAAATCAATCATAGATATTATATTGTCTCTATACGAAATGGTAAAAAATACAAATAATCTTATTCAAGATAAAAAAAAAACGCGAATAATTATATAGGGGCAACTCAACAAATATAATGGCCTAAATCAAAACTTTAATAGAAGGCTTATGAATTTATTATTAAAAAGACAAAAAAATAACCTTATCATTTATCTTTTTGGTATTATATTAAATTTTCAATCTTTTAAAAATAAAATTAAGTAATCTTCGGATCATCGATATCATATGTTTCAAATAGATTTCTTGAAAAATCAGCTATATTCAAATTTGATTTATATTCAAATTATTTTTAATTAAAATATTAAAAATTTAATAATGTCATGTTGGATTTATTGGAGACTCATTGGTGAAGAAGCTCGAGTACGATTTTGTGACAAAGAAGAATGGAAAAGGTTAAAAGGATTATGTCTTTCGGTGAGAAACTTCCTAATGAATTAGTACAATGCATACGTCCAAAGTCACTACGACAAGAATTAGGTTTACTCGAAAGGAAACAAGAAAATAATAGGTAAGCAAAAATATAAAGATTAAAAACGAAATCTTAAAATATGTGAATTTCTATAATAAAATCTCTAAATTGTAAAATTAAGTGCATTCTAATTGATCTTAGTATTTACTAATTTGTGAATTAAAATTAATTATGATATTACTTCATCTATTCCATATTACTTGGTCACTATACTAAAAATAGTTGTCTCATATTATTTGATTGCCCGTTTGGATTGGTTTAAAAAAATAGTTTTTAAGTCAAAAATAAAAACTCAAATTGAAATGACTTTTAAGTCAAAAAATATAAAGTAGGGGGAAACCTACTTTTGGTTTTTGACTTATTTTAAGTTATTTTTTACCTTGTCAAACACTTCCTATCTTATTTTAAGTAATTTTTAACTGATTTTAAGTTATTTTTAGTATTTGTCATACACTTCCAGAAGTAAAAAACGGACATAAAAGTAAGTTTGACCAACTTTTAAGTCAATTCAAACACTCTCTAAATCAAAAAAATATTAATTATTGATTTTTTCCTCAAATTACTCTTGCAATTAATTCTTCTTAAAGTGTTCACACTTGTTTGTAAAGTTCCAATGAAGTTCTCAAGGGGTGAATTGGTAAAACTATCCGTTTATTTATGATTTCTTAATATGCGTGAAAAAAAAGAAAATCATCAACTAATATGAGATGGAGAGAATAATAGGATAATCCAAGAACTTAGATAAAAAATAATTAGTATCACACTAATTACTTTTTCTAATGTACTTTAATTAACTGAAATCATAGATATCAAGTCAATTTCTCGTAAGGTTATAAGATAAATTCATAGAAGATGAAAAATAATTGAAAATTAAAATATCTCAGATAAAATTAACAATAACTTACTTTATTGAAATTGATAATAATAATTAAATACACCTCTATAGACTATATATATAAGGAAACCATATCTCACATATCATAGGTTTCAAATCATAGGAAACCCTATCTCACATATCATAGGTTTCAAATCATACTTTTATGAAAATAATAAAAACCTAATTATGAAACTCTAAATAGAAGAGCAAGTAAATTTTTTTCCCCAAAACCACAAATAAAGGGGAAAAACCCCATAAGTAGGGCATGAGAAATAGCCCCTCCCACCCCCCACCCCTTTTTTTTAAAAAGTAACTTACACAAATCTCACCCGTTTATGAGATTAATTACTTAGATAGACGTTAGTTTGTAATATTACAATTATCAAATTTTGGTGAGTTTTTCCTTTTCTTTGGGCCCATTGCACATGTGAAAAAAATCCTTGTTAGGCATGCAAAATCTACACTTTTGGACTTCCTTGGGCTTTTTTGTGGTAGCTCCTTGGGCTCTCCTTTTGACATTAATGTGACATGCAAAATCAGCTTCTTTAAATTTTGTTAAGCTTTCATGTTGGTCCCAATCTTTTTTCTTTTAGGTCTGAATTTAAATCATGAAATTTGTTTAGCATCTAGCCAGCTCAAAGTGAATTTAATAGGAAAAATTAGATAAAATATCTATTGATTCAGAAAAAATATTATATTCCCTTTCTCTCTCCCATGTGACTTTGTCTCATCTTTGTTAAATATCTTGTCTCCACTTCTTTCTATTTTTCTATCTCAGTTTTTGCATGTTTTTTCTCTGTGGAATACTTTTAACTTGTTCTTTAAATTTTATTTGAATTTCGAACTTCATTTTTAATATATTATTTAAACATAAATATTGATTGGACAAATAAATTTTAAAAATGACCTTTTAAAGCACATGAAAAATTCTTTTTAGTATTAATATTCGATATTTTTATCGTTAACAAATTTTGTCCCTATATATTTTATTTTTCTTGTCTTCAACCTCATTTTTTCTTCGAAAAAGGGCCAAAACTACCCTTGAATTATAGGAAAAGTTCTAAAAATACCCTCCATCCATATTTTATGTCTAAAAATATCCTTTCATTTACCTTTTTGGCTCACCTATACCTAATACCCCTCCACTCACCTTTTTCGCTCACTTATACCCTTTCATTCATCTTTTTGATTAACTTATACCTTTATAACTAACAACCAAAGTTTATTTTGTTTTATGTTTAAAAAAAAATATTATTTGTCATTTTCTTATTAGATAAAATAAAAATCTCATCTCTATTAATTTTTTTCCCAAAACCGATTCAAATTAAAAAATATATACCTCTTCAAGACCCCAATTTTATTTTATTTTAAATCTAGTATTTTTTGTATTTTCTCTAAAAAAAAAATTTAAAAGTTTGTTTTAAATAATTAATATATTATAATAATATTAATAGTGGCATAATATCTATCTTCCTCTTTTTTTTAAAAAAAAATTGTTAACTTAATTTTTTTGCTAATCTGTGATAAATACTTTTCAAAGAAGAAGTTCCACAAACAATTTTACTTAAAAATTAACTCATTAAAAAAAAAAAAAAAACAGATGAATGGTCGTAGCCATAGGGAAAATTTAAGTAGGAAAATAGAGAAAAATGTGTGTAATGTCTTTATGGATAAGATAATATATTTTTATGATTATGACATAATAAATTTGTTTATAAAATATTAATCATCTATATCATATTTAGAATCTTGATTTAATTAATTAAATATTAGCCGTTAATTTTTTCTCATGTCATGAGTCTTCAATCAAGTAAAAATTTGAGGAAATGGAGAGGAGTTGGATCCAAAAATAAATAAATAATAAAAAACTACAATATTTTTTATATAAAAAAAATGTGGGGTCTTGAAGAGGTATATTGCTTTTGTTTGGATAAATAATGAGAAATAATCTAATTGAGGTAGACTCTTTATATTATTCAATAGGAGAATGACACATAATAAATATTTTTAAAAAATAAAGAATAAAGAGAGAATTGTTAGTTGGGTATAAGTAAGCCTAAAAGGTGAATGAAAGGGTATTTTTAGACCAAATAGATGGATGAAGGGTATTTTTAAAACCTTTTCCTATTGCTTAAGAGTATTTTTGGCCCTTTTCCGTTTTTTCTTTCATCTACTTTACTAATTCATTTTTTTTATCTACCTCTTTTTTTCTTTTTAAAATTTAGTTCTCTCTATGCTAAAGATAATGATTCTTTTAATTTTAATTTGTATAATTCATTTTATCTATATAAAGGATAAAATATCAATTATATTCTATGTTATAAATAACTAAATAAAATATTAAGGCAAGTTAAAGGTATTGTTGTATGTGTTTAACCTTTTAACTCCTAAGCTAACTCGCCTCTCTTCTTCCTTTTTCCACTTTTATGCCTGGTTATAACATCACTCCAATCACTAGTCATGTCTTCAGGATCCCCTTCCTTACAGTTAAAGTAATAACTGCTCATAGTGTGATGAATGGTGGATATAAGGTTAGAAAATACATTTTTTACCATATGATTGATTGACACTTATCATGAATGATTTCGACATGCGAGTAAGTTGCAGTTTGCAATTCGAACTAAAGATGGATTTTTGGGGTCACCTCACCCTCGCAGGATAGTGATTTGGGATCTTTTAAGACATGGCATGAAGTTATAGTCTTATTACTTTATGTTTCGGAATCAATTGTTCCCTTAACAATTTTTAACTAGAAATATTTTAAGAAAAGAAGAAATACCATTTGAATTAGAGACGAAATTGACAAAATTATGATATATCTCAAGAGTTAACAAAAAGGAATAAGTGAGGAGAGATATAATTTGCAAGTGAATCCAATAACGCCACGAGGTGAAAAACCTTTCAATGAAATCGATGGTTAATAAGAAAATAAAATAATATATATAGATATATGTCAGAATTTTCCGATAAAGACTCTTATACCATATGAGAAAAAGCTTCTATAAATGTATAATATGAGGAGTTTTAAATATTATTTTTTTTGAATTTGAATGAAAGTACAGATGAAAGAGATAAAGTGAAGGTAAAACCATGAGCCTTGCTCATTCTGTATTCTTTTATTTATAAGGGGAATTTACAACATTAACAATTAGTAAAAGAATAAATACTAAATAGAGTTCTACTACATCTAGTACATAATAAGTTAACTCCAACACCCTCCCTCAATCTGGACGGGAAGAATGAACGTGAAGATTGGTAGTGAGTTCACGAAAACGGCCAGCGAACAAAACTTTGGTGAACAAATCTGCAAGTTGTTCAGTGGTATGAACATGAGATACCACTAAGTCACCGTGACTAATCTTTTCACGAACAAAATAATAATACAAAGCAACATGCTTGGTACGAGAGTGAAAAACTGGATTATGTGCTAGGTGGATGGCTCCAATGTTGTCACACTTCACGGAGACGGCGGAAGTAAGAAAAACACCAAGATCACGAAGAATGTATTGAAGCCATGTAGCCTCAGCAGTAGCAACAACAAGAGCGCTATACTCAGTTTCAGTACTAGAGCGAGCAACGGTAGGTTTTTTCTTAGCGGACCAAGAGATGAGATTGGAGCCAAGAAAAATGCAGAAACCAGTTGTGGATCGTCTTGTGGCAGAGCAACCAGCCTAATCCGAGTCACAATAAATACTAAGTGCAAGAGGAGATTGTTTGTATAACTGCAATCCCCAATCAGTTGTGCCACTTAGATACCTGAAGATGTAATTGTCGCGGCTGGTGAAGAAATTGAGAAGCAAGGTTGACAACAAATTGAATGTCTGGCCGAGTGAAATACAAGTAATGTAGGCTTCCAACCATTGTACGATAGGTAGAAGGATATTAAAGCAAAAGAGAAGAAGTGGAATTCCAGTCAAGCTTGCTATGAAGGGGAGTAAGTACAGATTTACACTTTTCTAGTTTAAAGCAATGAAGTATAGAAGTAATATAACTATGTTGTACCAATAGAAACCCCAATGAATTATGCTTCAGTTCGATGCCAAGAAAGTAATTAAGAGAGCCTAAGTCCTTCAGTGAGAATTTCGTACTCATAGAAGAGATGAACTGAGATATCAATGACTCTGAAGAGCCAACAACAGCTATATCATCCACATAAATTAAAAGAATTATGCAATCACCCCCCGAGCGAAAGATGAACATGCTATGGTCCGAGATACATTGCTGAAAACCAAGATCAAGAAGAGAACGAGCAAGACGATGGAACTAGGCATGCAGTGATTGCTTGAGACCATATAGAGCACGCTCAAACTTGCATACATAATGAGGATAATCTGAATATACAAAGCCCTTTGGTTGACGCATATAAACTGTCTCAGATAACTCATCATGTAAGAATGCATTTGACACATCAAGTTGACGCATGAACTAGTTGTGTTGAAGGGCCAAAGATGAGACCAAACGAATTGTGCTAGGCTTGACAACAGGAGAAAAGGTCTCAAAATAATCCACTTCGGGCTTCTGCGAAAAACCTTGAGCCACTAACCGAGGTTTAAATCTTTCAATAGAGCCATTGGCGCAAAATTTAGTTCGATACACCCATTTATTGCCAACAATATTTACATTTGTTGGAGGAGGTACCAATGTCCAAATTTTATTTTGGACAAGAGCATCAAATTCGACGATCATGGCTTTCATCCAACGAGGATCTTTAGAAGCTTGAGCAAAGGATGTAGGTTAAGATAAACTGGAACTAGTCGAAGCTATCAAAGAAGGAAGAAGGCGTGGTTTAAGTGAACCAGTTTGGGAACGAGTTATCATGGGATGAGAATGTGGTTTTACGGTGGTTGGAGAGGAGGTAGGCACAATAATATTGCTTGAGGAAGATTGATGTTGTGGTGGGTCTGCCTGGGATAAAGCAACACGTTCAAAAGAAGAGTTTAGGGTATTTACTGGAGATTGATTCGAAGGGGAGTGCAGAAGATGTGAAGGAGAATTTGGAGAAAATGAATTAGAATTTTTAAGGTGAGAATCAGGGGATTGGAATGTAGAACTCCGAGGACTTCTACTAGGTATGAGATGCTGCGTATTTTCGGCGAGAGGAGTTAATAAATTAACAGAATTAATATGTGGTGAAGCTCCTGTAGAACGTGTGATAAGGATTGGGAAGTAAGAAGACTTAGAGGTGTTATCTATAACAGTTTTCGATGGAACGGATTTGGGTGAGGTCGGTATCTCAGTATGAAAGAAGGTCTGAAAAGGGAAATACTCTTCAACAAAATGAACATACCGAGAGATAAGAACTCTATTTGAACTAGGATCCAGACACTTAAAGCCTTTGTGTTTATCAGATGAACCGAGGAATAAACTATTGGGTTTTGGGCCTTTTTCCCTTCCTATGTGGATAAATAAAAGTCCAAGGTTTTGGGTCTTCCTTCCTTTTCTTTGTGGATAAATTCAGGCCAAATTTGACTAGCCCACTTTACCCATAAGCCCAATATTATAGTGCATATGTAAGACTTTCTTTTAGCTCTTATTTGAGATGATTCACAAGAGATTCAGAGCAGCCACATAGAGAGAAAAGTGAGAAAGTGCAGATTTTCGCACAAGCCCTAGCAGCAAATTTCAAATCGCGATTTCCGCTTCGTTTCTTATCTGATTGAGCTGATTTTTGGACAACTTGTTCCTTTCAACTTGATCTTTGATTAGAAATTGAGAAAGTGTAATTTGGAGTCCTGTAGCTCCAGATATTTGCTCGTGAACAGTAGCTGCGGGTTTGGTGTTTTTGCTTCTTTTATTTCTCTAGTTTTTGGTGCTATCTTGTAGTTGTGGTTGCTCATTGTTTGGCACTTTGTTGGTGGCCATTTTGGAGAACACTTTTTTAACTTTTGTTGATTATATTGGAGCTTTGGTCTTGTGGTTTTTACTCTTCACATCGAAGAGGTTTTCCACGTTAAATTTGGCGTCTCATGTGTTGATTTTCTTTGCTTGCTTTGGTTGATTTGTTTGCTACCCCAAATAGTTTATTCTTGCATTATTTTGTCTTCTGTTAGTTCAAATAGAAATGGAAAGCTTTGACTTGAGTTTTCTTGTGCTATTGCCCTGTCGTGCACATTTATTTTGTGCTTGCTTTTCCCAACAAAGTGGTATCAGAGCATTGGGTTGTTGTTGATTATCAATTTGAATGATGAAGTCAAATATGAGAAAGATGGTTTGTTTGAATGGCAGTAATTATCATACTTGAAAAGGCAAGATGAAAGATCTTCTATTTGTCAAGAAAATGCATCTACCTGTGTTTGCTTCTAATAAACCCGAATCTATGAATGATGAGGATTGGGAATTTGAACACCTACAGGTTTGTGGCTATATTAGACAATGGGTTGAAGATAATGTTAGAAATCACATTGTGAATGAGACACATGCCAGAAGTTTGTGGGACAAGCTCGAGACACTATATGCTGCGAAGACTGGCAACAATAAATTGTTTCTTTTGAAACAATTGATGAACATCAGGTATAAAGAGAGCACTGTTATTTCTGATCATATTAATGATTTTCAGGGTGTTCTTGACCAATTGTCCGGAATGGGTGTAAAATTCGATAAAGAAATTCAAGGACTATGGCTTTTTAATACTCTGCCAGACTCTTTTGAAACTCTTCTAGTTTCTTTGACTAATTCTGCTCCCAGTGGTGTTGTGACCACGGAATATGCTAAGAGTGGTGTGTTGAATGAAGAGATGAGAAAAAGATCTCAAGGTTTATCTTCTTCAACTTCACACTCCGATGTTTTGGTTACTGAAGACAAGGGGAGAAGCAAGTTTAGAGGTCAGAATGATAGAGATAAAAGTGGAGGAAAGTCAAAGTCCAGATTCAAGAATGTTACATGTGATTATTGCCACAAGAATGGGCATATCAAGAAATATTATTTCAAAGAGAGATATGAAACAACAAAAGAAAGAAGGCGATAATGGAAATTGTGTTGCTGTTGTTGCTAACGATGACCTTCTTGTTTCTTGTGATGAAAATGCCATCAATCTTGTTTGCAATGAGTCTAGTTGGTTTGTGGATTCTGGTGCTACTTCTCATGTCACGCCCAGGAAGGAATTATTTTCTTCTTATACTCCAGGTAACTTTGGGATGTTGAAAAATGGGCAATAATCATGAAGTTGCGGTTCTTGGTATTGGGACGGTTTGTTTGGAAAGTAATAATTGTTCCAAACTAGTTCTCAATAATATCAAGCATGCTCCAGATGTTTGCTTGAATTTGATTTTTGTTGGATACCTTGATAATTAGGGTTATGTTAATATCCTTGGTGCTGGCCAGTGGAAGATTACCAGAGGTTTAATGGTGGTAGCCCATGGTGACAAGTTGTCTCACTTGTACGTTTTTCAGGGCTCCATTCTCAAAGGCTCAGTAAATGTAGTGGAGAATAATACTTCATCATTTGTATGGCATAGAAGACTGAGTCATACGAGCGAGAAGGGGCTGAATAATTTGGCTAAGAAGAATTTGCTTCTGGAGTGAAACAAGCAAAGTTGAACAAGTGTGTTCATTGCTTAGATGGTAAACAGAAAAAAGTTTCTTTTCAGAGTCATCCGCCTTCGAGAAAGCTTGATTTGCTGGAGTTGGTACATTCTGATTTGTGTGGTCCTTTTAAGGTAAAGTCTCATGGTGGTGCACTTTACTTTGTGACTTTTATTGATGATCATTCACGCAAACTCTGGGTATTCTCTTTGAGTCCAAGGATCAGGTACTTGATGTGTTCAAGAATTTTCAGGCCTTGGTTGAGAGACAGACATGGAAGAAATTGAAATGCATCCATTCTGATAATGGTGGTGAGTATATGGTCTTTTTGATAGATATTGTAGAGAGCAGGGTATTCGTCATCTAAAAACTCCTCCAAAGACTCCTCAGCTAAATGGTTTTGCGAAGAGGATGAATAGAACTCTTGTTGAGAGGGTTAGATGTATGCTTTCAGATGCTAAGCTGCCAGATTCATTTTGGGCAGAAGCACTTAATACTGTTGCCTATGTTATCAATTTATCCTTTATTTTTGCTTAGGATAGTGATGTCCCTGATAGAGTTTGGTCTGGTAAGAATGTTTCATATGATCATCTTAAAGTTTTTGGGTGTAAAGCCTTTTTGCATGTTCCTAAAGATGAGAGGTCAAAGTTGGATGTTAAAACTAGATAATGTATCTTTGTTGGTTATGGTCAAGATGAATTCAACTATCGTTTCTTTGATCCAGTTGATAAAAAAACTTGTTAGAAGCCGTGATGTTGTGTTCTTGAAGACCAAACAATTGAAGATCTTGACAAAGATGAGAAAGTTGATTCTCAGAGCAGTGAGAGCCTAGTTGATGTTGATCCAGTTCCTTTGACTATTCCACCAAGTAAAAATCTTCAAGTTGATATTGAAGATGGTGATCATATTCAGAATGACCAGTATGTCGTTGATGCTCCAGTGCAAGACGATGTAGTTGGTCAGCAACCAACTATTATTGATGCTCTAGAGAGTTCTCTCAGAAGATCTACTAGAGAGAAAATACCGTCATCTCGTTATTCTCCCAATGAGTATGTACTCTTGACTGACGGGGGAGAACTAGAGAGTCTTGATGAAGCCATGGAAAGTGAAGAAAAATAAATATGGTTTGATGCTATGAAGGATGAAATGAAGTCTCTACATGATAATCATACCTTTGATTTAGTTATGTTACCTAAAGATAAAAAAGCTTTGAAAAATAGGTGGGTTTTTAGGGTGAAACATGAAGATGGCAACTCGGTTCCATGGTACAAGGCTAGATTAGTTGTGAAGGGCTTTAACCAGAAAAAGAGAATTGATTTTGATGAGATATTCTCTCCAGTTGTGAAGATGTCATCCATCCGTGTGGTTCTAGGCTTGGCTGCAAGTCTGGACTTGGAGGTTGAACGGATGGATGTTAAAACTGCTTTTCTCCATGGTGACTTGAATGAAGAAATTTATATGGAGCAGCCGGAAGGCTTTGAAGTCAAGGGAAAAGAGAATTATGTTTGCAAATTAAAGAAGAGCTTGTATGGTTTAAAACAAGCTCTTCAGGAAGTTTGGTTCTTTTATGAGTCAGCATGGCTTTAAGAAGACTTCTTTAGACCATTGTGTTTTTGTGCAAAAATTCTCTGATGGTGACTTTATTATCGTTTTGCTTTATGTTGATGACATGCTTGTTGTTGGTCATAATGATTGCGGGATTAAAGAGTTGAAGAAAGAGTTGAATAAGTCTTTTACTATGAAAGACTTAGGACCAGCAAGGCAGATTCTTGGCATGCAGATTATCCATGATAGAGATGCCAAGAAATTTTTGTTGTCACAAGAGAAGTACCTTCAGAAAGTACTTCGTAGATTTAACATGGACAAAGCTAAGGTTTTCAGTACACCTTTAGCTATGCACTTCAAATTGAGTACTAGACATTGTCCTTCCAGTGGTGAGAAGGAAGATATGAAGTAAGTTCCTTATGCTTCAGCTATTGGTAGTTTGATGTATGCAATGGTGTGTACAAGACCAGATATTTCTCATCCTGTTGGTATTGTTAGCCGTTTTCCTTCTAATCCGGGAAGAAAGCATTGGAATGATGTAAAGTGGATTATGAGATATCTTTGCGGCACTTCTAGTCTGAGTTTGTGTTTTGGGATAGGGAAATCTATTCTTTGTGGTTATACTGATTCAGACATGATCGGTGATGTTGATACTCGTAAGTCTACTTCAGGCTACTTATTACTTTTGCAGGGGGGGCTGTGTCTTGGCAATCTAGGTTGCAAAAATGTGTTGTTTTATCTACTACATATATTGAGCTTATTGTTGCTGTTGAAGCTTACAAAGAATTGATCTGGATGAAGAGATTTTTTAGGGAACTTGGTTGTGCTCAGGAAAGGTATGTGCTTTATTGCGACAGTCAAAGTGCTATTCATCTTGACAAGAATTCTACATTTCATGGTCGGTCTAAACACATTGATGTGAGGTATCATTGGATTCGAGATGTGTTGGATTCTAAGTTGCTTGAACTTTGAGAAAATCCATACCATTGATAATGGTTCAGACATGATGACTAAAGCTTTGCCAAGAGGGAAGTTTGAAGAATCTTTCATGATCGCCGGGATGGCGGTTTCCTCCACATAGTCGGTAGGAGGAGTTTTGGGCCTTTTTCCTTCCTATGTGGATAAATAAAAGTCCAAGGTTTTGGGTCTTCCTTCCTTTCCTTTGTGGATAAATTCAGCCCAAATTTGACTAGCCCACTTTCCCCATAAGCCCAATATTATAGTGCGTATGTAAGACTTTCTTTTAGGTCTTATTTGAGATGATTCACAAGAGATTGAGAGCAGCCACACAGAGAGAAAAGTGAGAAAGTGCAGATTTTCGAACAAGCCCTAGCAGCAAATTCCAAATCGCGATTCCCGCTTCGTTACTTATCCGATTGAGCTGATTTTTGGACAGCTTGTTCCTTTCAACTTGATCTTTGATTGGGAACTGAGAGAGAGTGATTTGGAGTCCTGTAGCTCCAGATATTTGCTCGTGAATAGTAGCTGCGGGTTTGGTGTTTTTGCTTCTTTTATTTCTCTAGTTTTTTGGTGCTATCTTGTAGTTGTGGTTGCTCATTGTTTGGCACTTTGTTGGTGGCCATTTTGTAGAACACTTTTGTAACTTTTGTTGATTATAGCGGAGCTTTGGCCTTGTGGTTTTTACTCTTCACATCGAAGAGGTTTTCCATGTTAAATTTGGCATCTCATGTGTTGATTTGCTTTGCTTGCTTTGGTTGATTTGTTTGCTGCCCCAAATAGTCTATTCTTGCATTATTTTGTCTTCTCTTGGTTCAAATAGAAAGGGAAAGTTTTGACTTGGGTTTTTCTTGCGCTATTGCCCTGTCGTACACATTTATTTTGTGTTTGCCTTTCCCAACATAAACAAAGCTTTGAACGAGGTAGGAACTTGGAGCAAGAACCAACTGCCACAAAGGGATAACATAGACATACAAATATGGGAATCAAATTATAATCGGGTACACGACCATAAAGTTGTTCAAATGGGGATTGAAAACACAACACTGGAAGAGGAATAACATTAATAAGGGAGACAACATACAAACAAGCATCAGCCCAAAATTTAAAGGACATAGATGCTTGAAAAATAAGACAACGTAGGACATTGGCAATTTGTCTATGTTTTCGCTCAGCTCTACCATTTTGAACAGATGTGTGAGGACAAGAAAGACGATGGACTATGCCATTTTGTTTGAGGAAAGAACTAAAATTGTTGTTAACGTATTCACCACCTCCATCAGACTGGAAATAAGAAAGAGGATTCAAAAACATTTTTGACCATTGTATAAAATTCTTTAAATTTGTCAATGGATTTAGATTATTCGCGCATCAAGTAAACCCAAGAGAATTTGGTGTGATCATCAAGAAATAAAATGTAATAACGATAACTAGAATTTGAGACAATAGGAGCATGCCATACATCCGAATGAATCAAAACGAATGGAGAACTTGCATTATTACTTGATAACGGAAAAGACATGCAAGTTTGTTTGCCTAAATGACAAACATTACAAGAACTATTGCTAATAGAAGAAGTACTACTGATCAATTTTCTAACAACCAAAGAGCTAAGAGACTCTCGGCCAGGATGTCTGAGACGCTGGTGCCAAAGAGAAGAAAGAAAATTTTTAGAAAAGAGGCCAAAGTTGGAGGAGCCATATGTATAGAAACCCAGAATTATTACTGCAGAGCAATGTTGTTCCGGTCTTCATATCCTTGACAAAAAAACCAGAGTTAGTAAAGTGAATAAAACAATTATTATCAGCACATAAGCGTTGAATAGAAAGTAGATTTTTAGTAAGGGAAGGAACATATAAAACTTTCTTTAAGAGAAGAGGCTTAGAAGTCGTCGGAAGAGTAGATGAACCAATAAAGTTAATAGATAGAAGAGTACCATCTCCAACCATAACTTGAGAAGAACCAGAATAAGTGTGACATCTTGCAAATTGATAACTAGGAAGAAGCTTAAAAATCAGAAATAGTCTTTTTGGAAGGAATTCAAAAATCTGGAAAATTTGGTTGAGTGTGGAAAAAAAAAGTGAGTTTTTTGGCCAACTTTGAACAGTCATAACTCCTATCTCAGGATGAGTTAGGTGTAGTTCCAGTTATGTTTGAAAATCCCTTGGAATGATCTTTCCAACGTCGCCTAGTTTGCTCGATTCCGAGTTCGTATGAGTGAGTTATGCCCTTTGGAAGTTGGGCTGTTGGCAGGGCAGTTAACCCGATTTTGTAAGGGTAATTTGGTCTTTTCCCTAGCAATTTATTTTGGTCATATTAAGGAGTTAGACTGATTTTAAATCAGTTTTTCTTTGTTTTAAAATATTGAGAGTAAGGGTTTGTGAGTGAAGAGGAGAAGAAGAGGAGAAAGAGAAGATCAAGCAAGGAATCGTCGTGGTTTTCGTCGAGGGTGATCCCTATTCAGGTATGTGAGATCATAGTGTTGGGTTAGTTCATTCCCCCACACGCCAGATTCGTTTTAATTTCTGAGAAAAGATTTGGTTGTGTTTTATTAAAGTCTTGTGGTTGTGGTTGTGGTTGTGTTGTTGAAGTTCTTGTGGATTTGAGACATGTTTAAGGTTGTGTTTTCGAGTTGAATCTATTGTGTATTAAGGGTTTTTAATGATCCCAAGTGTTTGTGAGATCAAAGTCAAGTGAAGTTAAGAGTCAAGTCTAGAAGTTAAGAAGCAAGTCAAAGCAAGTCTTTAAAGTTTTTCAAGAGTCTTTATTAAACGTTTTAACTTCGTTTTAAGGCTCAAGTTCAAGTTAAGCCAAGAGTATAGAGTTGAGTTCATTTTCTCAAAAGTTATTAGGGAACTGTGTATTCCCAAAGAAGTTTCTAAATGTTTTTACATTTGAGTAAGAAAGGAACTATGATTCCAAAAGAGCCTTTGGGCTAGTTTTCAAGAAAAAGGAACATCGATTCAAGGTGAGCCTTTGGGCTAGATTTTGAGCAATTATCTCAAACTAAAGAAGGATGTGTTTAAAACACTTATGAGCTAAAGTATTTTTGGGAGTAGTATTGAGCACCGAATTAGGGACGCGAGTTCATATTTACTCAACTCTCCATAAGAACCATGTAGCCAAACATGGGAATTAACGGGTCATCCTTTTTAGATGATCACGTAAGATTAAGCTAGTGGATCCACTAAGTTAAGTAAGGTTCTATATCACGGCAAGGTATAGGATGGTCCTTGGGCAACGTGAGGTAAAACGTTGTATCATCACTAGGGCTCATAGTGGTGGTTGTCGGTTAAAGAATCTCCCACTAAAGTTATATTACTTTTATATAAGTAAAGTTGAGTTTGTTATTGTTTTATCCTTAACGAACTAAGTTGTTTAATTTGTTTTACAAGCATATATATATATATATATATATGTATTGCATGTGCCTTATTTCTTTATATTGAGTTCGGTTATTCATGAGTCGAGCAGAGCCAAGGTAGGAGTTCCTTTGTATTCCTTTCAAGCTTAAGTTGTTGTTTAGCCTTCCAGCTTGCATACTCGTACATTCAAGCTCGCATACTCATACATTCAATGTACTGATGTCAGTTGGCCTGCATCTTATTATGATGCAGATACAGGTACCCAGGATCAGCATCCTACACGTCATTGATCGAGTTGAGTACTCCAGAGTCAGTGGTGAGCCTCCTTGTTTTCCGGAGGACTCTGTTATTTTGTGTTCTTAGTTTTGTTTTGGTAGGATGTTGCGGGGTCTGTCCCAACATCCACCTCAGTATTTTAGAGGCTTCATAGACAGTCAGTCAGTTAGTATTTGAGTCTCTCATCTATGTATATTTGTAAATGTTCTATTTTGAGACACGAGTTGCCTTTTGGCATGGTATGCATCAGTTGAGTTGTTTTATAACCTTGCATTGCATTGAGTTATTCTGTTGAGTTAGGTTTCCGCTGAGTTAAGAAAGCCAGGCCAATGGTTCTCTTGGGGCCAGCAATTGTCTTTGGGTGCCGGTACCGCCCAGGGTGTTGGCTCGGGGCGTGACAAACTTGGTATCAGAGCCCAGAGTTCAAGAGTCCTAGGGAGTCTATGAAGCCGTGTCTGTAGAGTCCTAGTTATCGGTGTGAAGCGCCACATCTATAATTGGGAGGCTAAGACACTTAGGAAGATTTCTCATTTCTTTCACACTCATCTCGTGCGTTACAGTTGATCTCTAAAAAGTATTTTTCTAATACGTGCTTGCGCGTGTTTTCAGATAATCATGCCTCCACGAAGAGTTGGCGAGAGGGCGCCTTCCTAGACGTTATGTTGATGAGCAAGAGTTACCTTATGCCCAGGAGTGCAACCACAAGGGGAAGTTTCTAAATGCCGAGTTCAGAGAGGCAATTAGAATTCTGAGTCAAGCAGTAACTAATCAGATTGGTCAGCAAAGGGGAGCTCGACATGAAGGAGCTGACACTTCAAGGATTCGTGAGTTCTTGGGGATGAATCCTCCCAGTTTCATAGGTTCGAGTACTACAGAGAATCCAGAGAACTTCATTGAGGAGCTGAAGAAGATTTTTGATGTGATGCATGTGGCAGATACTGAGCGGGTTGAACTAGCTGCGTATCAATTGAAGGATGTTGCTAGAACTTGGTTCGACCAGTGAAAAGGGGGCAGAGTTGAGAATGCACCACCTGCGAACTAGGCCTGTTTTGAGGAAGCTTTCTTGGGGAGTTTCTTTCCTCGAGAATTGAAAGAGGCCAAGGTACGTGAGTTCCTCACACTTAAGCAGGATTCTTTAAGTGTTCAGGAGTACAGTCTGAAGTTCACACAGCTATCCTGCTATTCTCCGAAGATGGTCGCGGACATGAGGAGTAGAATGAGCTTGTTTGTTGCTGGGCTGTCTTGTCTGTCGAGTAAGGAAGGTAGGGCTGCAATGCTTATCAGGTACATGGACATATCAAGGTTGATGGTTTATGTGCAGCAGGTTGAGGAAGAGAAACTGAGGGATAGGGAAGAGTTCAGAAATAAGAGAGCTAAGACCGGTAGTGAGTCCGGGCAGCAGAGAGGTAATGCGAGCCGTCCATCCTTTCAACAAAGGCAAAAGGGACCTGCTCCATCATCTGCTAGGGCACCTGCACCCAGATACAGAGGTGAACATAATGGCCAGAATTCGAAGGACTTCAAGACTAGACCAGAACATTATTCAGGTAGTATGGCACAATGAGGTAGTTTGACCCCTGCATGTGCTAGGTGTGGTAGAACCCACCCAGGGAGATGTCGTGATGGTCAGACATGTTGTTTTAAGTGTGGGCAAGAGGGTCACTTC
>NW_006239012.1:895801-916626 GCF_000226075.1 Solanum tuberosum | reverse complement strand
TTTTGTAACTCCTTATGTTGCGAATAAGTTTGATGTTCTTCCTGAAAGACTTTGTGAACCCTTTTGTGTTTCTACACCTGTTGGGGAGTCTATTTTAACAGAAAAAGTTTATCGTGATTGTCCTGTTTTCATTAATCACAAGAGCACCATGGCTGATTTGGTTGAGTTAGACATGGTAGATTTCGACGTTATTCTAGGTATGGATTAGCTTCATGCATGTTATGCATCATTAGATTATAGAACTCGAGTGGTCAGGTTTCAGTTTCCGAATGAGCCAGTCATAGAGTGGAGTAGTAGTTCAGCAGTGCCTAAGGGTCGTTTCATTTCGTACCTTAAGGCGAGAAAGTTAGTTTCGAAGGGTTGTATCTATCACTTAGTCCGAGTTAACAACTCTAGTGTTAAGATACCTCATTTTCAGTCAGTTCCTATAGTAAGAGAGTTTCCAGAAGTTTTTCCTAATGATCTACCCGGAATTCCTCCTGAGAGAGAAATAGAATTTGGCATAGACCTCATTCCAGATACTTGTCCAATCTCTATTCCGCCATATAGAATGGCACCAGCAAAGTTGAAAGAGTTGAAAGAGCAGTTGAAAGATCTCCTAGATAGGGGTTTCATTCGACCAAGTGTCTCACCTTGGGGCGCTCCGGTCTTGTTTGTGAGAAAGAAAGATGGTTCCCTTAGAATATGTTTAGATTACCGCCAGTTGAACAAGGTTACCATTAAGAATGAATACCATCTTCCGAGGATTGATGATCTTTTCGATCAGCTTCAGGGTGCCACTTGTTTTTCGAAGATTGACCTCAAATCAGGCTATCATCAGTTAAGAGTAAGGGAATGTGATATTCCAAAGACAGCTTTCAAAACCAGATACGGTCATTACGAGTTTTTGGTCATGTCCTTTGGTTTGACCAATGCACCGGCAACTTTCATGGACCTTATGAATAGAGTTTTCAAACCTTATTTAGATATGTTTGTTATCGTCTTCATTGATGACATACTAATCTATTCAAGGAATGAAGAAGATCATACTAGCCATCTTAGAATAGTTCTTCATACTTTGAAAGACAATGAGTTGTATGCCAAGTTCTCTAAGTGTGAGTTTTGGCTTGAGTCCGTGGCCTTCTTAGGCCATATTGTGTTTGGTGATGGAATTAAAGTTGATACTCGGAAAATTGAGGCAGTGCAGAATTGGCCTAGACCCACATCTCCAACTGATATTAGGAGTTTCTTGGGGTTAGCTGGCTATTATAGAAGGTTTGCAGAGGGGTTCTCGTCTATTGCATCTCCTTTGACCAAGTTGACTCAGAAGACAGTGAAATTTCAATGGTCTGAAATTTGTGAGAAAAGCTTTCAGGAGTTGAAAAAGAGATTGATTACTGCTCCAGTTTTGACTTTACCAGAAGGTACTCAAGGTTTTTTGGTGTATTATGATGCATCTAGAGTTGGTTTGGGTTGTGTCTTAATGCAGAATGGCAAGGTTATAGCTTAATTATGCCTCCAGACAGTTGAAGGTTCATGAAAAGAACTACCCAACCCATGACTTAGAGTTGGTTGTTGTAGTATTCGCTTTTGAAGATATGGTGTCATTACTTGTATGGTGTGCATGTTGTCATATTCACTGATCACAAGAGTCTTCAATATGTGTTCACTCAGAAAGAGCTTAATCTCAGACAGAGGAGGTGGTTAGAATTACTCAAGGATTATGACCTGAGTATTCTTTACCACCTAGGTAAGGCTAATGTTGTTGCTGATTCTTTAAGCAGGTTGTCTATGGGTAGCACCGCCCATGTTGAAAAAGGGAAAAAAGAGTTAGCAAAAGATGTGCTCATACTGGCACGCCTGGGCGTCAGACTTATGAATTCCACAGAAGGAGGTATAGCGGTGGCGAACGGGGCCGAGTCATCATTAGTGTCAGAAGTGAAAGAGAAACAAGACCAAGATCCCATTTTGCTTGAGTTGAAGGCAAATGTTCAAAAGCAAAGAGTATTAGCTTTTGAACAAGGGGGAAATGGTGTTTTGAGGTATCAAGCTAGATTATGTGTACCTATGGTGGATGGTCTCCAAGGGAGGATTATGGAAGAAGCTCATAGATCTAGATATTCCATTCATCCGGGTTCCACTAAGATGTATCGTGACTTGAGAGAAGTCTATTGGTGGAATGGCATGAAGAAGGGCATTGCAGAGTTTGTGGCTAAGTGTCCAAATTGCCAGCAAGTGAAAGTTGAACACCAAAGGCCCGGTGGTTTAGCTCAGAGGATAGAACTTCCGGAATGGAAGTAGGAGATGATCAATATGGATTTCATCATAGTGTTGCCAAGGTCTCGTAGACAGCATGATTGTATTTGGGTAATTGTCGACAGAATGAAAAAGTCAGCCCATTTTCTACTGGTAAAGACTACCCATTCAACAGAAGATTATGCCAAGTTATATATTCAAGAGATAGTGAGACTTCATGGAGTCCCAGTCTCCATTATTTCAAATAGAGGTGCACAGTTCTGGAAATCTTTTCAGAAAGGCTTGGGTTCGAAGGTGAACTTAAGTACTGCCTTTCATCCTCAGACTGATGGGCAAGCAGAGAGCACTATTCAGACTCTAGAAGATATGTTGAGGGCTTATGTGGTCAATTTCAAAGGTAATTGGGATGATCACCTACCTCTCATTGAGTTTGCCTACAACAACAGTTATCACTCTAGCATCCAGATGGCTCCATATGAAGCTCTTTATGGGAGAAGATGTAGATATCCTATTGGATGGTTTGAAATTGGTGAAGCAGGGTTGATAGGACCAGATTTAGTTCACCAAGCTATGGAGAAGGTGAAAGCGATTCAAGAGAGGTTGAAAACGGTACAGAGTCGTCAGAAATCCTACACTGATGTTAGGAAAAGGGCGTTAGAGTTTGAAGTAGGTGATTGGGTATATTTGAAAGTTTCACCTATGAACGGGGTTATGAGGTTTGGTAAGAAGGGGAAACTCAATCCCCGGTATATTGGACCTTATCGCATAGTCAAGAGGATTGGCAATGTTTCTTATGAGTTGGAGCTACCACAGGAATTAGCAGTGGTTCATCAGGTATTTCACATCTCCATGTTGAAGAAGTGCATAGACGATCCTTCATTTATCCTACCGATTGAAAGTATTCGGATCAAGGATAGCTTATCTTATGAGGAGATTCCTGTTCAGATTTTAGACCGCCAAGTTCGTAGGTTGAGAACGAAAGAGGTAGCCTCAGTCAAGGTCCTTTGGAGGAACCAATTTGTTGAGGAAGCTACTTGGGAAGCCGAAGAGGACATGAAGAAGAGCTATCCACATCTCTTTGAATTCAGAGGAAATGTAGATCAAGGTATTAATTTCCTTATTAGTGCTCTTTAAATTATAGTGAGCATGTTGTTGTTGTTGTTGCATGATTGCTTGTAGGGTGTTTGAATTGATGTTACACCCTTAGCCTTGTAAGAGTAACCTCATTCGAGGACGAATGCTCCCAAGGGGGAGATATTGTGACTTCTTGCAAGTTGATAACTAGGAAGAAGTTTAAAAATCAGAAATAGTCTTTTTTGGAAGGAATTCAAAAATCTGGAAAATTTGGTTAAGTGTGGAAAAAAAAGTGAGTTTTTTGGCCAACTTTGAACAGTCATACCTCCTATCTCAGGATTATTTCTGTGTAGTTCCAGTTACGTTTGAAAAGCCCTTGGAATTATCTTTCCAACGCCGCCGAGTTTGCTCGATTCCGAGTTCATATGAGTGAGTTATGCCCTTTGGAAGTTGGGCTGTTGGCAGGGCAATTAACCCGATTTTGTAAGGGTAATTTGGTCTTTTCCCTAGCCATTTATTTTGGTCTTATTAAGGTGTTAGACTGATTTTAAATCAGTTTTTCTTTTTTTAAAAAGAGTGAGAGTAAGGGTTTGTGAGTGAAGAGGAGAAGAAGAGGAGAAAGAGAAGATCAAGCAAGGAATCGTCGTGGTTTTCGTCGGGGGTGATCCTTATTCAAGTATGTGAGATCATAGTGTTGGGTTAGTTCATTCCCCCACACGCCAAATTCGTTTTAATTTCTGAGAAAAGATTTGGTTGTGTTTTATTGAAGTCTTGAGGTTGTGGTTGTGTTGTTGAAGTTCTTGTGGATTTGAGACATGTTTTAGGTTGTGTTTTCGAGTTGAATCTATTGTGTATTAAGGATTTTTAATGATCCCAAGTGTTTGGGGAAAGAACCTTTGAAGTTAGGAGGGTTTAGAGTTGGTAACACGAAGGAGAAAAGTCGGGCAGCTTGCATGAAACAAGTCTGCGTCGCAGACTTATTCCCTCTGTGAACGAAATCTGCTCCGCGTCGCGGACAGGATGCGGACTCCACTGTTTCGAAAATTTAATTTTGTAATTTTTCTTAAGTTTAACTGTCTTAAATCATTCCTAAACATCATAAGGTCTTTCCAAACACAAATCATAGTCCTTGAATCAATAATTCAATTCAAGAAAGTTAGGATCAAAGTCAAGTGAAGTTAAGAGTCAAGTCTAGAAATTAAGAAGCAAGTCAAAGCAAGTCTTTAAAGTTTTTCAAGAGTCTTTATTAAACATTTTAACTTCGTTTTAAGGCTCAAGTTCAAGTTAAGCCAAGATTATAGAGTTGAGTTCATTTTCTCAAAAGTTATTAGGGAACTGTGTATTCCCAAAGAAGTTTCTAAATATTTTTACATTTGATAAGAAAGGAACTATGATTCCAAAAGAGACCTTTGGGCTAGATTTTGAGCAATTATCTCAAACTAAAGAAAGATGTGTTTAAAACACTTATGAGCTAAAGTATTTTTGGGAGTAGTATTGAGCACCGAATTGGGGACGCGAGTCATATTTACTCAACTCTCCATAAGAACCATGTAGCCAAACATGGGAATTAACGGGTCATCCTTTTTAGATGATCACGTAAGATTAAGCTAGTGGATCCACTAAGTTAAGTAAGGTTCTATATCATGGCAAGGTATAGGATGGTCCTTGGGCAACGTGAGGTAAAACGTTGTATCATCACTAGGGCTCATAGTGGTGGTTGTCGGTTAAAGAATCTCCCACTAAAGTTATATTACTTTTATATAAGTAAAGTTGAGTTTGTTATTGTTTCATCCTTAACGAACTAAGTTGTTTAATTTGTTTTACAAGCATATATATATATATATGTATGTATTGCATGTGCCTTATTGCTTTATATTGAGTTCGGTTATTCATGAGTCGAGCAGAGCCAAGGTAGGAGTTCCTTTGTATTCCTATCAAGCTTAAGTTTTTGTTTAGCCTTCCAGCTCGCATACTCGTACATTCAATGTACTGATGCCAGTTGGCCTGCATCTTATTATGATGCAAATACAGGTACCCAGGATCAGCATCCTGCACGCCGTTGATCCAGCTGAGCACTCCAGAGTCAGTGGTGAGCCTTCTTATTTTCCGGAGGACTCTGTTATTTTGTGTTCTTAGTTTTGTTTTGTTAGGATGTTGCGGGATCTGTCCCAACATCCAACTCAGTATTTCAAAGGCTTCATACACAGTCAATTAGTTAGTATTTGAGTCTCTCATCTATGTATATATGTAAATATTCTATTTTGAGACATGAGTTGCCTTTTGGTATGTTATGCATCAGTTGAGTTGTTTTATAACCTTGCATTGCATTGAGTTATTCTGTTGAGTTAGGTTTTCCGTTGAGTTAAGAAAGTCAGGACAAGGGTTCGCTTGGGGACAACAATGGTCTCCGGGTGCCGATCCCGCCCAGGGTGTAGGCTCAGGGCGTGACAATAAGGAATGAGAGCAGTAAGAGTGGAAGGATCATTAGTCATGTGCGCAGATGCTCCAGAGTCCGAGTACCAGACGGTTGGTTGAACCTCCTCCAAATTCATGGCAACAAATGATTGAGGATTATTGTTAGCCACAAAGGAATGGTTGAACCTGTTTCTACACTATAATGCAGTGTGGTTATAGTGAAAACAAATTTGACATTGTTTCGTAGGAGCAAAAGGAACTTTACCCAAAATACCAGCACTAAGGGAAAGAGGCCGAGATTGATGTTGGAAACCAGAACATGAAGAGTTGTGGTAGCCTCGACCTCTACCATATTGACCCCTGTTATTTCTGCCACGGCCGCATCCATTAAAGTTTCCTTTTGCAGGCTGATTTCCATTAACGGATGACGAGGAATTAGAAGTGTTCTTCCCTTGAGTGGACGCCAACAATGCAGTTTGAGGATTTGACTCTTCAGAAGTATGTGCATTAATGTGAGCTTCTTCGGTGAGAAGAAGTGGTCGTAATGCAATGAAGGAAGGAAGCGTTCCAGTAGCATTTAATCTAGACACAAAGGTCCGATAGGAAAGAGGTAATCCTTGCAAATCTTGAGTGACTAAATCATCATCAATTACAGGTTTACCGATTGCCCTAAGAGAGCAGGCAACCGAGTGAAGTTATTGAAGATAATCTTCCATGG
This sequence comes from Solanum tuberosum, assembly GCF_000226075.1. NCBI lineage: Eukaryota > Viridiplantae > Streptophyta > Magnoliopsida > Solanales > Solanaceae > Solanum > Solanum tuberosum. The sequence goes on along the minus strand of NW_006239012.1, from coordinate 910,184 downwards.
AAAGGGAACCTTTTTTGAAATTCTGGAATTCGGACTTGAGATGAATGACGGAGGAAGACACTTGATCTAAATATAGGAAGGCTAAGGTGTCCCAAGCTTGTTTAGATGTCTCACAAGCATAGTTCAAAAGTGTGTCAAGAACAGCGGAAGAAAGGGTTGCATTAATCCAACTTAATGCAATAGTATCACATTGAATCCATAGCCTGAAATCAGCATGCTCGGGTGGTGGGCATGGTACAGTTCCATCGAATAAGGAGAGAAGGTTGTGACTTTTAAGGACGGTGAGAAAAACTTTCTTCCAGTTAAGGTAGTTGACGTATGTCAATTCTATAGTAACAAAACCTTTGATATTGGATATTGTCGGAGGGGGAGTTGGAAGGCCAAGAGTAGATTGACTCAAGGAGGACGGTTGCGCAGAGGAATTTTCGAGACCCATGGAAAAGATCATTTAGGGCTCTTGATATCAAGATGAAAGAGATAAAGTGAAGGTAAAACCGTGAGCCTTGCTCATTCTGTATTCTTGTATTTGTATTTACAACATTAACAATTAGTAAAAGAATAAATACTAAATAGAGTTTTACTACAACTAGTACATAATAAGTTAACTCCAACAAGTACATGATAGACTAGTTAAAATTTTAATTCTAAAGTGAAAGAAATTTAGCATTGTCAAAGAATAAACCTACACATTCAAATAATATGGATTTCGTTTTAAGATAAATATACTAATAATTATTAATATAAGGGATTCCCTTAATATAAAATAAACGTGCAAACACATGTGTCGGTAAACATAGATAGATATATAATAACGTGAAGCAAATGGCGGATGTACTCATTCAAAAAGACAAAAATTCATATATATAAAAATAAAGAATAATTTTGCAAATCAAGAAAACTCTTAACTTATTGTTTTAATTTTTTTTTTGCCACGTTCCAGCTTTGATTCTTGCTAAAAGCAACTGTTACAAAATATAAATAAATCTAAAATAGTGAGAACAAATACTCCTAAATAATAAGCCGATTGATGCACGTGCATTGCGTGTACGGTCCTACATATGATAATGAAAATAAATATTAATGGTCGAAAAAATAGCAGAAATCGCTGGAGAAAACTGGTGGATGAACTCCGCCCCTCTCTGTGGAGCCAGGAATTTTACAAAGGAATTCGAACACGCGAGTACTATCTCATATATATATATATCAATTTTTTTAATAAAGTTGTGTCCCATGACACTCCTTGGGCCTTTCTAGATCCGCCCCTAATTGGACTAATATATATATCCATTTTTTCTGATAAAGCCGTGTCCCATGATACCCCTTGGGCCTTGCTAGATCCACCCCTAATTGGACTAATATATATATATCAATTTTTTCCGATAAAGTCGTGTCCCATGACACCCCTTGGGCCTTTCTAGATCCGCCCCTAATTGGACTAATAACAACTTGTTGTGTTAACGGTGTTCTAAATATGTTATTTACTCATTTCGTGTATCATTTTACTTGTAGATACGATGTCTTTTTTTCAACGAAGGGTGTCCAAATGACCATCCTGACAACCATGTAGCTATGCCGCTGCTCTCCCCCTTCCACCCCTTCCCACACACACGTCGATAAAATACTAATATGAATAATTGTATTTTAAGGAACTTCTAAAAATTTAAGTGGACGCATATGAGTGTTAGTGATCGGTAGAGGAGTTCACATTTTGGGTAGAAATCAGTCCAAATCGATTTAATAAATTTATTTCTATTTGGTTTGATTTTACCTTTTTCAAAATTGATAATATTTTATTTAATTTTAATTTTATTAATTTTTTTTGAAGAAATAACTAAACCAACAAATTATATACATATTTTTTTTATTATAATTAGATACATAATATATTATGGAGTATTTTTTTTATGAAAAAAAATTAAACAAAAAATGCAACACACACATTAAAGAGAGTAAGGTATGATGCGTCTTTTATTTGTGTAGCAATAAAAATATTTTATGTATTATTCAATAAGATTATGATGTCTTATACATTGAATAGCTAACAATATAAGCAGAAAGTTAAACATAATTGATATTCTGATATAAAGATTAGAAGATCCAATTTTTTTATTTTTTTTATATATGATTAATAATCAAATAGTCGAATTTAAAAAAATAAAATAAATAATTAATAGAATCAAATCAAAATTGATAATAAACAAACAAACAAAGAAAAAAATATTTTATTTAATTCTAATTTTAATATTTAACAGGATCCAGCGTGAACATTCTTAATTACCGGAGTGATGGAAATATAACTCAAGTCCAATTAGTCTCATTTATCACGTGGTTTGGTTAGAACATACTCTATCTATCCCATAATAGTTGATTTTTTTTTACATATATATTATAAATCATAAATAAGAAAATTATTTTACTAATTCACCCCTTAAAAAAACCTCTTAAATTTTTTTACAAACAAATATAACTACTTTTTTTTAAAAAAAAATTGCAAAAATAATACCAGAAAAATTTAAATAATGCTTTCTTGATCTAATAAGATATTCCCTCTGTCCGTAATCACTTGTCCACTTTTGATTTTGTACACTTATTAAGAAAATAATGATTGACATAGTGAGTTTACCATTTTACCCCAATTAATTATTATGAAGTGAATGAATTAAAAAATTTAGAGTTTCAAAAATTTCTACATTTTTCAAAGTAATTAATTGAGGATATAATAGGTAAAAAAAGAGATTGTTCTTTCTTAATTTGTCAAAATGAACAAATAATTATGGACAATTAAAAAAAAAGTGAACAAGTAATTAAGAAAGAAGGAAGTAAACAACTAATATAAGATAATTATTTTTAGTAAGTGATCAATTAATATGAGATCGAATAAGTAACTGTTTGTTTGTTTGTGCCTTGGGACGCCATCATTTTGTACATTGTCATTTTACACCTCCTTTTTGAAGTGTGCATTTCGTGTTGAAAGCTCAACTGATTTAAAACGTGGCTTTATTATTTTTTTAATACACCCACCTCCCCACTACCCAAAAAAATCATCTGGTATATATTCATTCAAATTCCTCTTCCTTCTTTCATTAACTCTCTCTCTTATCTCAACTTCTAAATAAATTTTCCATTATCACTAAAAAAAATAAACTTGTTTGTTGATTATTCTTTGCTCTCAATTAATTGAAGAAAATGAGAAGAAATTGTAATTTGGAGCTCACGCTTATGCCTCCTTCTATTTCAGATAATTTCTCTTCTAAGAATTGCACAATGTAAGTCATTCTACCTCTTTTAATTTATACTTCTTGTAATAAGTAATATTCATAAGGTATTGATTATATATTTGTTCTTATGTACTATTAGGGAGGATCAACAATTGGAGAATAAGCAATCACAACAGCTGACTATATTTTACAATGGAAAATTTGTGGTTTCTGATGCTACTGAACTTCAGGTATGTCAGATACTTAACCAATTAAGCTTCTGCTATTCTTACAAAGAATATGAATTTAGTTTAAAAGATGCATTACTTTTATTTTCTTACATGAGTTATTTTGTATTGTAGGCTAAAGCTATAATATATCTTGCAAGTAGAGGAATGGAGGTGAAAACAAACAAGATGTCTGATCCTTCATCACCATTATTACAACCTCAAACTGGTTTATTCATGAAGCGATCTCTACAAGGATTTCTACAAAAACGAAAAAGAAGAGTTCAAGCAACTTCGCCATATCACCACTAGCTGCATGCTACTGATGAACGTCGCCTTAGTTTTAGTTCCATTTGTTCATACATTTTTATTTTTGGTGTTACTAATATGGTAGATTTTTCCTATAAGTGATATTAGCAAGTGTATCACTTATTTTACAGATTTGTCAATACAAAAATTTCTCAATTTCTCTCATTAGCTTCAGGTGTGGTGATCAGAACATTTTTCCTCTCAAAGATCTTTTCAGAAAAGATATCTTATACTCCCTCTGTTCCATTTTATGTGAGTTAGTTTGATTCGGTATAGAGTTTAAGAAAGAAAGGAAAACTTTTAAAACTTGTGATCGAAAATAAATGATAGAAATTTGTGTGACTGCAAATCATTTCATTAATGTTAAAATAGATATTTTATAGTTAAATTGTTACTTAATATAGAAATGTATCATTCTTTTTTGGACTGATTAAAAAAAAAAGTAAGTCACATAAATCAGGACAGTAGTGCATTAAGGTACATCCTCTGGTCAAAATTAGGGTCTCTGCAAACTTTGATCCAAACTAGGAAAAAGTATGAGCCAAACATGATATGAAATACATATTCAGAATAAAAAAGAGTAGTTTTTGACGGAATAACAAGACATGATTTGGTAGTATTACCAATAATTGTTCAGATCGAAGCTAATAGTCTAGTACGACTTATTTAAGTGAATGATTTCTTCAACAATCAAATTGGAATATAGAGAAACTCCACAACATGATTCCCAATTGGCTTTGCCAACACATCACTACTCACTAGTGTGAAGATATATAGGAGCATATACATCTGATAAGAACTTTGTGATTGACCAACAAATTGAACTTTGATGGTGTTTGCAATCATATCTTGTAGCTGTTGAATCGTTATAGTAGCCGGTGAAGTATATTGTTTTGTGCATTAAGATTCAACTATCTTAGTGGAAGATTCATTATCAATTTTTTTCTTTTTGCAGTGTTAGGTTGTGACTTAACTCTCTAGGACAATAGAGATCTAATTTGCTCATAAGTTGAGCGATCTAAAGATATTTCTTTAATGCCTTAATGGTTTGCTTCATCACATAAAGTTGTTTGTCGACGTTGACTACATCAGTTATCATGTAAGATTAAATACTTTAATTTAATACATAATATCAGAATCTTGAATACGATAATCTTATATAGAGATCGTTAGGGCATATATACCTGATGTGGAAGACGTCATCACAGAGAGAAGCAGAAGCGTTAGTCGTAAATTGGTTTCTACCTCCTTGCCCTAGCCTTACGTTACCACAACCATCAACGATGGAATTAATGTAGAGAATATGTGGTAACCGTAATAGGTTGATGGAGGACCAATTTATAGAGGTTAAGACTTAATCTGGTACGTCCATCAAATAACCAATGTACGGACGAGATCTATTATTCATTAAATATTATTTATGATATTACTTGGGCTACAAGTAAACTTGGGCCATAAGTAAAAAATAATTAATAATTATTACATTCTTCCACTTGGCCCAATGACCATATCACACTAATATTTCATAAACATTAGTTGCGCATACTATAAATCTCTTCTATAATGTCCATCATACATACCTCAATATAACAAACTAATAATGCGAGTTATGGTGGTTGTACATAAATTTTAAGCTACATACTTCCTTCCATATACTACTACATTAGCAACTTATCATACTAGGTTCATAAGCTATAAAAAACATATAACATTATGATCCACAATAGTGTCTTATCTTGTAATATCTCAAAAACAATAATGTATACACCATTATGAGAAACAAGAAATTTATTAATGTATATCAGAAACACATAATTGAACTCAGAGTGTAAAAACATCCTAAATGTATCAATCATAAGTACAACCAAGACCCATTCTTTGAACATGTTCTTTAAATGTCTTTGGTTGTAAGCCTTTTGTTAATAGATCTGCAATCATGAGATCAGTTCTAATATTCTCAAGTAACACTCTTTGTTTCTAAACTTCTTCCTTGATAGTAAAGTACTTTAATTCCATATTTTTGGCACCTTTTGAGTACTTATCATTCTTGGAGAAGAATACTGTTGCAGTATTATCACAATAATTTTTTAGCGGCTTGGTAATGGTGTCGACAAGCCCAAGTCCTGAAATGAAGTTCCGCAGCCATAATTCATGAATTGTGGCTTCATAACATGCCACAAATTATGCTTCCATTGTGGATGTAGCAATGATAGATTGCTTAGCACTCTTCCACGATATTGCTCCTTCAGCTAATAGGAACAAGTATCCAAAGGTGGACTTTCTAGTGTCAACACATCCAGCAAAATCTGAATTCGAGTATCTAGTAACTTCTAAGTGATTGGATCTCTTATACATGAGCATGTAATCCTTTGTTCCTTTCAGGTACCTTAAGACTTTCTTTGCAGCTTTCCAGTGATCAATTCCAGGGTTACTTTGATATCTTCCCAGCATTCCGACCGCAAAACTAATATCCAGTCTTCTGCAAGTTTGAACATACATCAAACTTCCTACAATATAAGAGTAAGGAATTGTTTCCATTTCTTTTCATTTTACATCATTCTTTGGGCATTGCATGAGATTAAATTTGTCCCCATTTTGAATAGGAACTATTCTTGCCGAACAGTTGTTCATGTTAAATCTCTCTAGAACTCTTTCGATAAAGCCTTTTTGGGACAGTCCCAATCATCCTTGTGATCTATCACAGAATATTTCTATCCCTATCACATATGATGCCTCACCCATATCTTTCATTTCAAAGTTCATAGAGAGAAAGTCTTTCATCACGCAATATGCCTAAATAATTAGCAATAAGTAAAATGTCATCAACATACAACACTAAAAACATAAACTTAATCCCATTGATCTTTTGGTATATGCACCGATCAACGGTAATTTCCTTAAATCCAAAAGATTTTATGGTATTATTAAACTTTATATACCATTGTCGTGAGGCTGGTTTGAGTCCATTTATTGACTTCTTTAGCTTACACGCCATTTGATCTTTTTCTTTAATTTCGAAACCCTCTGGTTGGTCCATATAAACATCATCCTCGAGGTCTCCATTAAGAAAGACAGTTTTCACATCCATTTGATGTAACTCTAAATCATAATGAGCTACCAAAGCCAAAATAATTCTTAATGAGTCTTTCTTTGAGACGGTGAAAAGGTCTCTTTATAATCAATGCCTCTTTTTTAAGTTTATCCCTTGGCAACAAGTCTGGCTTTATATCGTTCAATATTACCATTAGAATCGCGTTTGGTCATGAAGACCCATCTACACCAAATTCTTTTAAAACTTTCTGGTAATTGAACAAGATCCCATACTTTGTTGTATTCCATGGATTTTAACTCTTCATTCATGGCATCAATCCATTTATCAGACTCAGTTCTTTCTATGGACTGTGAAAATAAAACTGGATCTTTATTAATTCCAATGTCAAAATTTGACTCTTGCAAATAAATCACATAATCATCTTAAATGGCTGATTTTCTTCCTCTTTGAGATTTTCTGTCACGCCCCGAGCCTACACCCTGAGCGGGACTGGCACTCAAGAACCATTGCTGGCCCGAAGCGAACCCTTGGCCTGACTTACTTAATCAGGGGAAGATTTATACTCAACAAAGATAAAAGTATGCAATAAACTGGAATGTTATAAAGGAACGTAACATTCAACTTGCCATTAAGGCAAACTCAAGCCTCAACATAAGATAATGACAATGAAAACACTAAAGAACTAACATCTGACTGTCTATGAAGCCTCTAAACAACTGAGATGATGTGGGGACAAGACCCATGACATCCTAATGAACTAATAATAAAACTGAAAGCAATAAAACGGATCCTCCAAAAGCAAGGAGGCTCACCACAAGACTCTAAGTGCTCAACTGGATCAACGATGCGCTGGATGTTGATCCTGTTTACCTGTGTCTGCATCATAATAAGATGCAAGCCAAATGGCATCGGTACATTGAATGTACGAGTATGCGGGGGGAATTCTAAAACAAGACATAAGCTTGAAAAGAACTAAAGAACTTACCTGGCTCAACTCATCTCAACATAACTAAACTCATTTCAATATAAAGTAGTTTAAAACAAGTGCAATATAAAGAAACGTTGTGTAAAACATAATGTCAACTCTGTGTGTATGCAAAGATACATATAACTCTGAAATATATGTAAAAATACAATAAACTGTGTATATAAGAATACAATTACTTATGTGGGAGTTTCTCTAACCGACAACCATCACGTAAGAGCTATTGTGATGATACAACCTTTTGCCTCACGCTGTCAGGGCCGTCTTATACCTTGCCGAAGGTATAGAACCTGAACTACTAAGTGTATCCACTAGTCTATGCTAAAAAGCACTAAAGGAATCATCTAAAAAGTATGACCCTTTTCAACCCATGATGGCTACATGGTTTATGGGGGCTGTGAGTTGTCTGAACTCTCCCTCATATCGGTGCTCAATACTACTCCCAAAAATATGATACTAACTCTTATGTTTAAAAAACATACCTCTTTCTGTGATTTGAGATAATTGCTCAAAAACTAAGCTCAAATGTTATCTTGAAACTCAAAGTTTCCTCTCTTGCTTAATTGTGAGAGCGTTTACTCTTTTCTGAAAACTAGCTCAAAGGCTCTTTGGAAATCTCAGTTTCCTTTATTATTTAAATGTGAAAACATTTTTAAACTCTTTGGGAATACATAGTCCCCATATACTTCTTTGAAGAAATGAACTTCAAACTTTACTCTTTACTCTTTACTCAACTTGAACTTTAAGTCTTAAGACAAAGTTAAAAGCATTTGCAAAAGACTTCTTGAAAAGACTCTAAGAACTTCCTAGACTTGGCTCTTAACTTTCCTTGAATTTGAATTTATGGATTCAAGGTTATGATTCATGTTTTCTGGATGATTTCTAGATGTTTAGAGGTCATTTTGTGTAGTTAGAATCAATGGAAAGTGTTAGTACACTTTAGAAGGACTTAAATAGGCTAAACGACAAAAAACTGGTGAAAAACAACGATTCGGGCGCATCCCTGGCGCACCGTGCAAGCCCCAATTTTTGGGGCTCCTTTTGGGCGCACTGCCGGTGCGCCTCCCCAGCCTCTCTGGCGCTATGAGGGCGCAACGCGCCTGGCCCTCCTCAGGTGCGTCTGACGAATTTTTTAACTCGTTTTTTAATCCTAAATCATTTTAAATCGATTCTTTTTCTCAATACTTTAATAGATTTAGATACCTAAAGCATGTACACTAGAACATAACTCGAAAAAACTCTTAAAATTACTAAAACGTCTCAAGAAAACCCATCAATCACATGTAAGTTCAAAAATGGAAACAATTCAAGAACACAACTCAAGAATATCAAATTCTAACTCCTTTAGGACGAAAATCGCTGAATTGAACATGTTTGGCGCGTGGGTGAATGGACCTTACACTATGTGATCTCACATACCTCGTAGGGATCACCCCTTGATGAAATCCACAAGCGATTATTTACAAAGACGACGAATCTTGAACTTTCTTCTCCTTTCTCTTCTTTCTCTTTTCTCCAAGCCGCAGCATGAACTTCCAATTTTCTAAACTGACCAAATTCTGATTTGACCCTTAATTAATTCACTAAAATGAATTAAATTAATTGGGTAAGGAAAAAGACTAAAATACCCTTCCAAAATCCGGTTCTAGACTTTCCTTATTTGAACAACCAACTTCGAATGGACATATCTTACTCATACAAACTCGAAATCGCGCAAACTCAGCGGCGTTGGAAAGATTATTCAAATATCTTTCCACTATCTGGAACACACCTAACTCATCCTGAGCTAAAATTTATGGTCGTTTAAAGTTGACCGAAAATCCAACTTAACATACTTAACAAATTTCCCAGATATTTATATTCTTTCCAAAAATGACTATTTCCACTTTTTAACTTCTTTCTAGTTCTTTCTAGTTACAGGGTGTTACAATATCTCCCCCTTGGGAACATTCATCATCGAATGATCTTACTCTTAGTAGGCTAAGGGTGTAATATCTAACATTCAGCTCAAACACCCAACAAGCAATGCAAACACAACATGCAATCTCTTAAATTATAGATCAGAGTACTAAGAAAGGAATTAGTACCTTGATCTTGAATTTCTCCGGTTTCAAAGAGATGTGGATATATCTTCTTCATATCTCCTCCGCTTTCCAAGTAGCTTCCTCACCAAATTGATTCCTCCAAAGGACTTTGACTGATGCTACTTCTTTAGTCCTCAACTTGCGAACTTAGTGATCTAGAATCTGGACCGGAATCTCCTCATAAGATAAGATATCATTGATGCTAATATCTTTAGTTGGTATAACCAATAAAGGATCACCCATGCACTTTTTCAACATGGAGATGTGAAAGACCGGATGAACCGCGGCTAACTCTTGTGGTAGCTCCAACTCATAAGCTACATTACCTACCCTTTTCGATATTCTGTAAGGGCAAATATACCGGGGACTAAGCTTCCCCTTCTTACCAAATCTCATAACTCTTTTCATGGGTGAAACTTTCAAGTATACCCAATCATATACTTGAAACTCCAACTCCCTTCTCCTAACATCGGTGTAGGATTTCTGACGGCTCTACACCGTTTTCAACCTCTTTTGAATCACTTTCACCTTCTTCATAGCTTGAACTAGATCTGGTCCTATCAACCCTGCTTCACCAACTTCAAACCATCCAATAGGAGATCTGCATCTTCTCCCATAAAGAGCTTCATAAGGAGCCATTTGGATGCTAGAGTGGTAACTATTGTTGTATGCAAATTAAATAAAATGTAGGTGATCGTCCCAATTTCCTTTGAAATCAATCACACAAGCCCTCAACATATCCTCTAAGGTCTGAACAGTGCGCTCTGCTTGACCATCTATCTGAGGATGAAAAGTAGTACTTGAGTTCACCTGTGAACCCAAGCCTTTTTGGAATGACTTCCAAAACTATGCAGTAAATTGTGCACCTCTATCTGATATAATCAAAACAGAGACTCCATGAAGTCTTACTACCTCTTGAATATATAACCTGGCATAATCCTCTACTGAATAGGTAGTCTTTACCTAAAAAAAGTGGGCTGATTTGGTCAATCGATCCACAATCACCCAAATAGAATCATGTTGCCTGCGAGACCTTGGCAAACCTGTGATGAAATTCATATTAATCATCTCCCACTTCCATTCCGAAAGTTCTATATTCTGAGCCATACCACCGGGCCTTTGGTGCTCTACTTTAACTTGTTGGCAATTCGGACACTTAGCAACAAATTCTGCAATGCCCTTCTTCATACTATTCCACCAATAAACTTCTCTCAAATCGCGATACATGTTTGTGGAACCCGGATGAATGGAATATCTAAAGATAGGAGCTTCCTCCATGATCCTCTCTTGGAGTTCATCCACCCTTGGTACACACAATCTACCTTGATGCCTCAAAACACCATCTTCCCCTTATTCAAAAGCCAACACTTTTTGCTTATGAACATTTGCCTTCAATTCAAGCAAAATGGGATCTTGATTTTACTTCTCTTTTACTTCTGATACTAATGATAATTCAACCCCGTTTATTACCATTGCTCATCCTTCTGTGGAATCCATTAGTCGGACTCCCAAGCATGCAAGTCTATGCACATCTTTCGCTAACTCTCTTTTTTCTTCCTCAACATGGGCGGTACTACCCATAGACAACCTGCTTAAAGCATCAGCAACCACATTAGCCTTACCTGGGTGGTAAAGAATACTCATGTCATAATCCTTGAGTAATTCTAACCACCTCATTTGTCTGAGTTAAGCTCTTTCTAAGTAAACACATACTGAAGGATCTTGTGATCGGTGAACACATCTACATGCACACCATACAAATAATGACGCCATATCTTCAAAGAAAACACTACAACAGCCAACTCTAAGTCATGGGTTGGGTAGTTCTTCTCACGAACTTTCAATAGTCTGGCGGCATAAGCTATAACCTTGCCATTCTGCATTAATACACAACCTAAACCAACTCTAGATGCTTCACAATACACCACAAAACCTTGCGTACCTTCTAGTAAGGTCAAAACTGGGGCAGTAGTTAACCTCTTTTTCAATTCGTGAAAGCTTTTCTCACAAGCTTCAGACCATTGAAACTTCACTGTTTTCTTAGTTAACTTGGTCAAAGGGGATGAAATAAATGAGAACCCCTCTACGAACCTTTTATAATAGCCAGCTAAACCCAAGAAACTCCTAATATCAATTGGAGATGTGGGTCTAGGCCAATTTTGCACTGCCTCAATTTTCTGAGTATCAACTTTAGTTCCCTCTATAGACACAATGTGGCCTAAGAATGCCACAGACTCAAGCTAAAACTCACACTTAGAGAACTTGGCATACAACTCTCTATCTTTTAGAGTCTGGAGGACTATTCTGAGATGACTAACATGATCTTCTTCATTCCTCGAATAGATTAGTATGTCATCAATGAAGACGATAACAAACATATCTAAATAAGGTTTGAATACTCTATTCATAAGGTCCATGAATGCTACAGGCGCATTGGTCAAAACCAAAGGACATGACTAAGAACTCATAATGACCATAACGGGTCCTGAATGCGGTCTTTGGAATATCACACTCCTTTACTCTTAACTAATAGTAGACAGATCTGAGATCTATCCTAGAGAAACAGGTGGCAGCCTGAAGTTGATCGAAAAGATCATTAATTCTCGGAAGAGGATACTTGTTCTTGTTGGTAACCTTGTTCAACTGATGGTAATATATACACATTTGAAGGGAACCATCTTTCTTTATCACAAATAATACCGTAGTGCCCCAAGGTGAGACACTTGGTCGAATAAAGCCCTTATCAAGGAAATCTTTCAACTGTTCTTTAAGCTCTTTCAACTCTATTGGTGCCATTCTATATGGCAGAATAGATCTTTCAATTGTTCCTTAAGTCTTAAATCTATGTTAAGTTTAAGATATACTTGACCAACAAAAATTAGAAATACACCGTGCCATTAATGATCTCCTTAGTGGTACATCACACCTTAAAATTAATAACAATTTTATGTATATATATACATATTTGACTTAACTTGTTAAATGGAATAGAAAATCCTACAAAAAAAATAAATTGTCCGGCGGTTATCTACCGTGGCCCAATTACATGAAATTAACAATCTCATAATAACACAAGAGTATAATAGGAAAGAAATTTTTTGTAGAGTTTTAAATCAAACACAAGATTAAGTGGAAAGTAATGAACCAAACACTTGGCAAAAAATAATCCCTGCACTACTAATCTCTGCATTACTAATCTCTACGTTACTAATCCCTACATTACTAATTCCTGCATTATCAATGTTTGTACCAAACGATCCCTAAGTCTTAAGACAAAGTTAAAAGCATTTGCAAAAGACTTCTTGAAAAGACTCTAAGAACTTCCTAGATTTGGCTCTTAACTTTCCTTGAATTTGAATTTATGGATTCAAGGTTATGATTCATGTTTTCTAGATGATTTCTAGATGTTTAGAAGTCATTTTGAGTAGTTAGAATCAATGGAAAGTGTTAGTACCCTTTAGAAGGACTTAAATCGGCTAAATGATGAAAAATTGGTAAAAAATGACGATCTAGGCGCGCCGCGCCATCCCCACTTTCTGGGGATCCTTTTGGGCGCGCCGCCCCAGCCTCTCTGGCGCTATGGGAGTGCGACGCACATAGCCCTCCCCAGGTGCATCTGATGATTTTTTCAACTCATCTTCTGATCCTAAATCATTTTAAATCAATTCTTTTTCTCAATACTTTCTTAGATTCAGATACCCAAAACATGTACACTATAATCTAACTCGAAACAACTCTTAACATCGCTAAAACGTCTCAATAAAACCCATCAATCACATGTAAGTTCAAGAATGGAAACAATTCAAGAACACAACTCAAGAATATCAAATTCTAACTCTTTCAGGATGAAAATCGCTGAATTGAACATGTTTGGCGCGTGGGTGATGAGTCCACAAATTGGACTCATTTAGGGCTATATTTTAATAGAAATTGTGTCATCAAATGCTTTTTTAATCTCAATATCTGATGAAAACCCTTAAGTTTTAGATATTTGATGTTTGAAGGAAAGCACAAACACTACGTTGCAAAAAGCAACGAAAAGGCTGAGAAGAACGAAGAAATGAAGGCCTGAGGATCGCCGAGTTCACTTGGCGAGTCGCCGAAGAGTCTTACTTCGCCTTTTGCTCCAGTGTGCTGAGCTATGAAGGAAAAGATCAAGTCGGCGGAGATAGGGAGCAGTTGTCGCATCGCCGAAAAGTTCCGCGAAACAGTACCACGTCGCCCAATGTCCCAGAGCACGACGATGCTGAAGGCTGGTGCAAGAAGGCGATGAACTACACCAAAGGGCGAATCACCAAGTTGATCGGTGATTCCGACTAACGACGCCGAATGATCCGCTGCAGCACAAATCTATTAAAACTATAAATATTTTTTAGATTTGTAGTTTTAGGAGTTGAACAATTATTATAATTTTCATATCGAATAGTACTTTTTAGTATTTTTGATCTAAGTTTGAGAGGGTTTTGAAGACTTAAAGAACAAGAGGGTTTCATCTCCAAGGATTTGGACTTGGGTCTCTTGGATTCTTC
>NW_006239012.1:891514-895336 GCF_000226075.1 Solanum tuberosum | reverse complement strand
TTAGAACTAAATTTTATTTTTCTATTAATTCTCAAAACCACTCTCTTGGGAACGATCCCAACCCTTGGTTGGGTTACTAAACTATTGTACGATCGTAGACACTTGCATCGGAAGTTATGTCTTGATTATGCAAACTTCAAAATGGCGCTGCTGCCGGGGAGTGGTGTTACTTGAGAATTTTTAGATTAGTAGAATTTTTGTTCTTCTTAGTTGTAGTTTACTCACCTAATTTGTGGTTTTATTTTATTTTCTTGTGTGAATATTTAAAAAAGCATGAGTGTTAACAGTAGCAACGATAGCCAGGTGGGCCACCAGGATCTTATTGGTAATCTCAACGATTTCCAAGAGCCCAACATCAATGACCCTCATCTCATGGGAGGTGTTGGAGCCATCCGTGTAACCCCAGCCGAGGGAACCGCAGTGTTGCACATAACGAGCATCATGTTGCAACTCTTGCAACTAAAGGGACTTTTCAGCGAACTGGCTCATGAGGATCCTCACGAGCATCTTCAAAACTTTGTAGATGTGTGCAGACCATTCTCGTTCAAAAACATCTCCCAGGAGTTGGTCCGGTTGAGGCTATTCCTCTTCTCGTTGATGGGAGAGGCGTGCAAATGGCTAGGCGAGTTGCCACGAGAATCCATCACTTCTTGGGAGGAATTGGTATCCGCATTTCATGTGCAATTTTTCCCTCCCTCGAAGATGATGGTACTTAGGGATATCATCCATGTCTCGAAGGAGAGTCTCTGCACGAAACTTGGCTGCAGTTCAAAAAGTTGGTGATACAATGCCCAACCCATGGTTTGCCTGATAACGTGTTAGTTCAGTACTTCTATCAGAGTTTGGACTCGGTAAACAAAGGTGTCGTCGACCAACTCTTGCCGGGAGGCTTAATGCAGCAGTCGTAAGCAGTAGCAGCCCAACTTTTAGATAGCATGGCAACCATCAACAGAGAATGGTACACTCGTGAGGACCAAGTCTCCTCTCTCACCTTCAACCTATCCAAGGAACAGATTGAAAAAGACAATGAGAGAGACCAAAACATGGCCAAAATGATGACGCAACTTGATATTTTATCCAAAAATGTCATGGGGGCTGGTGCCCGTGGTGTCAACCCTATGGGGGTTGGGTGTGCTAATCTTGAGGAGATGAAGTTTGAAGCCTTGTATAACGATAAGGTAAATTTTCTAGCCAACCAAGGCGATGGCTACAGCTCAAATTACCTAAGGCATGGTGGTAACCAAGGTTGGGCTAGAGATGAAGGCTGGAAGGACCGAGATCGTGAATGGAGGGACCGTAATCCGAATTGGAAAGATGGGGAGAAGGACATATATGTGCCTCCCCATGAGCGCCAGAAACCCAAGGATTCAGAAGGAGGTAGGTCTAAGGATATGCTCTCATGCATCTTCAACAAAGTTGAAGGGTTAAACAAAATGCTAAAAGGAATGAAAGAACATGTATCTACCCTTAGCCAAACCATCACCTCCTATTCAGTTTCAATCAAGAAGTTAGAAACCCAGATGGGTCATATCTCGTCTCACCTAAATTCGAGATAGGAAGGGGGTTTGTCGAGTGATACTATGGCTAACCCCAAGAATGAGGTTTGAAGGTGGACTTGCATCGTGCCACGACGTTAACTAAGGCGTTGTTTGGGAGGCAACCCGAAACCCTTTATTGCTTTATGTTGCTTTGATAAAATAATGGTGTGTTCATTGTGCAGATGGAAGTGTGAAGAGTGAACGAAAAGTGCAAATTGGTGAGCAACAGGTCTAATCAGCGAATCACCGAACGGTTTGGCGACTCCGAACTAGACCATCGTTAGACTCAAGATCATCTTGCATTGGAGTCTGTAAAACTCGGTGAGCACATGAAATTATTTGTGAACCGCCGATCGTGTCGGCGATCCCGACAGAGACCGCCGTTTGGACTGGCACATAACATGGAGGTTCTGTAAACTTCAGCGGGGAAAATGACTATTTGGTATTACACCGAATAGATCAGCGATCGGGACTAATGTTGCCGAACGGGTGAAAACAGGACGGTTTTGCAAGCCAAAGGTTTACAAGTTTCAAATTCATTCACTTTGCCTCACTTTTTGTCTTCCCAAACTCACACCCGCATGCTAGATCCTATATTTTTGCATTTCTAAAGTATTTTTATTGTCGAATTATGCTACGAGTTGGATCACATTGCTTCCTAGCATCTCAATATCCATTTGATCGGCATAAAAGGTTGGTAATTCAAACTCCGAGTTCCTTTCGTCGACAGTTGTACTCAAATGAAATGGCATTACTTTGATGATGTGTGTTGGGCCTATCTGGTAGGATTAGAATATTTGTTTGCCTGTTAGGTTCACAAATTTTGCCCGTACTAAGTTAAATAGTTAATTCCTGAAAGTTGCGCTTTAAATTGGATGAAAATCGTAGGTTGTGCATGATTGTCACTGGGTTTAAGCCTAATTTGAGTTGTTCATGCCTTAATTTTGTTTTCGGGGGTTGAAGGGTTGGATTCAAGAAAATGGGTTGAAACTAGGAACGTGAGCCATTTGGCGAGTTAAGTCGAGCTCGCCAAACTACTCGGCGATTCGCCTAACATCCCCATTTCGCCGTTATTTTAATGCCATATGTAATGTTTAGTTCTGTAACTTTCTGCGAGAAGCCTTTGATCGCCAAAAGCATTCGGCGACTTGCTAAAAGACTTCTTGTTCACCCTTTGTCTGCACCCTTGTATTCTCTATGTACTGCACTCGGCGAACCGCCGAAGTAGCTGCGCGCTTCACCAACTGGTTCAACAAAGTGATTTTGCAATTGAACTGCCTTGCTTTTGTCTGAATACTTTCTAACTTTTGCTCAAAGTTTTGCAGAAATGGCTAAAACCAAAAGTAGCTGGAAGAGATATGCCACCCCAACAAACAAGAGCAAAAAATTTCAGGAAAAATACAAAGGCAACAAATCCTCCCAAAACAGATAATGAGGACAAGAAGCCCAGTGCCAGCAAGAGAACAAATCCCCGAGACCCCACTATTCCCTCATGGAGACGTGGATTCTTCACAACTATCCATTCCTTTCTAGAGGCTTATGACTTGGACAATCTTAGTAAGTCAGCTGCCGCTGAATCTTCTAAAGAAGCTCCGAGGGCCATTATCAAGTTCCAGGCTGACACATCGGGCACTGATTCCCAGATAGATGGAGCGACTGTGTAGCCAGAATCCCCTCTTTACCTCCGTCTCTGTCTTTCTTTATTTTACCTTTTGGATTCTGTGTAAATTGCATTTGAGGACAAATTGCTTTTATTTGTAGTGGAGTGAGGCCCACCTTTGTGAGCTATTTGATGTTTGTATTTTGTTTATATTTGGGTTGTTCAATCTAAAATTGTGTTAATACTGCTTTTCTGTAGATATTTGATCTTGAAGCTCTTTTTATTTTATATTGCAAAATGATTTGGACCCTTTCTGAAATTTTTTGTATTTTTCGCACATTTTCGCCACCCTTTATATGCTGTTGAATGTGGCTTTTCCTTGGAGAATTTGAGTCTCGGTTTCGATCAATACCGAGGACTTGAATAGTGCTCTCAATCGAACGAACATGAATGCGCGACTACAATGAGGCCAAATGAAGTTGCATAAACAATATGTGAACTCTTTGCATCTCGTTATGACTAGCCTTGTATCAAATTGAGTCTCTTGTGATGATCATTGCACATTAGCGAAAGTGTGGAGTCTTGTTTGACTTATAGTGTCAATGCCTAGTGTGATGAGCTTACCTGTGAACTATGCATGATAGATCCTAGAATTTGCCCCGTTGGTCCGGTCAACTAAGTGAT
>NW_006239012.1:881322-891297 GCF_000226075.1 Solanum tuberosum | reverse complement strand
TTTCTTTATCCATCACCCATAATCCTCATGAAGTTGTGGTTAGTTGAATAGCCAACTTAGGCCAAAAGCCTAAGTTGGGGGTGTGGTGAAAAGAAAAGGCAAATCAAGAAGTGCAAGAAAGTCCTTCTTACCCATGGTTTTGAGAAAAATGGAACCCCTCTATATATATAAAAGAATGAAAAATAAAGTTGTGGAATAAAGTACAAAAGAAATGGGGTCTCCAAATAATTCACGGGAAGTGAATAATAGGATGACTTATGAGCACTAAAGAGAATGATAACAAAAGGAAAGGAAGTGTTGTGAGCACCACATTTCATGAGGATGAAAGTCACTGAGCCTAAATGACCATACCTTTACACTCAGCCCCGTTACAAGCCTTGTTAAGACCTTTGTGATCTTGAGAAAGTCGAAACAAATGTTGATTGAAAAATACGGGCAAACCTATGGATGAAATTATGCATTATGCTCTTCTTTGTGAGTGTGAGAGTTGCATCTGATTCCAAAGCTTTAAACTGTGAACCTATTGTGTGAATATGAAATCATTCTTTGTGTGAGTGCATTTGAACACTATAGTTGAGCTTGAACTTGCATTTGAAGCAAGTATTGTGAGCATGAGATTCGTTGATATTGGTGAGTCACAATTTGAATCTTTAAGTACACATTTGATCTTTGCATAAGTAAATTGAGTCTTGTTGTGTGCATTCATGATTGAGTCTTGTGCAACACTATTCGAGACACCCTTTTAAACGGCTAAACTTGAGTTTGCTTGAGGACAAGCAAATGTTTAAGTTGGGGGTGTTGATGAGTCCACAAATTGGACACATTTAGGGCTATATTTTAATAGAAATTGTGTCCTCAAATGCTTATTTTATCTCAATATCTAACGAAAACCCTTAAGTTTTAGGTATTTGATGTTTAAAGGAAAACATGGACACTACGTCACAAAAAGGAATGAAAAGGCTGAGAAAAATGAAGAAATGAAGGCCTGAGGATCGCCGAGTCCACCTGGCAAGTCGCCAAAGAGTCTTACTTCGCCTTTTGTTCCAGTGTGCTGAGGCTTTTATGAAAGGATCAAGTCGGCGGAGATAGGGAGTAGTTAGCCGCATCGCCGAGAAGTTCCGCGAAGCAGTACCATGTCTCCCAATGACCCAGAGCACGATGATGTTGAAGGCTAGTGCAAGATGGCGATGAACTACACCAAAGGGCGAATCGCCGAGTTGATCGGCGATTCCGACTAACGACGCCGAATGATCCGCTACAGCACAAATCTGTGAAAACTATAAATACTAGTTAGAGTTGTAGTTTTAGGAGTTGAACAATTATTATAATTTTCATATAGAATAGTACTTTTTAGTATTTTGCTCTAAGTTTGAGAGGGTTTTGAAGACTTGAAGAAAAAGAGGGTTTCATCTCCAAGGATTTGGACTTGGGTCTTTTTTATTCTTCATTCTTGGCCTGTAACAAGACTTAAATCTTCATACCCATTTGAATGCAAGCTCATTTAGGAATAAATTTTTATCTCTTGATGTGTGGCTAAAAACCTCAATTCTTGGGGTGTGATTTAGCGAATATGGGTTAAGTTAATTGTTGGGTCTTGCTTGTTGATAGTTTAGTCATAGTTTAATTATGATTTCGTTTAGTGGTTGTGGGTGAACTTAATGAGGTTGTAGTTGCAAAATATAATCTCATATATGTGTTTTCGGCTTGCTCGAGAGAGAGGTCGTAAAACTAAGACCATTAAATTGATGGTTAGTGCGAGTGGGTCGACATGAGGTTCAGCTTGAGAGAGTAAACCCTAGTCCCATGTCCACACACTCAGCTCAAGAGAGTGAGTGGGTTAAGGCGTAGGCTGGTCTTCACGCGGCAAGTGGGTGTCCGAGAGAAACGCTATTTGAAACAGGGTAAGTTGCTCGAGAGAGAGCTTATACCCCTTAAAGTCTAGCCTAGTCACAATTAATCTATGAATCTTCTATCGAAAGCATGTACCCAATAATCTAGCTTAACCCGTATTCCCATCACATCCCAAGGTTCCCCTCACATTACTTAGAAACCCTTGTTTATTTTGTTGTTTTTACCTTACTTGTGACAAAACCCCCCATTGTTAATTGACACTCTTGTGTCCCCCTTTAATTTGCAATGTTTACAATCGTTATTGTCTTTAGCTACGACTAGTTAGAACTAAATTTTATTCTTCTATTCATTCTCAAAAACCACTCTCTTGGGAACGATCCCAACCCTTGGTTGGGTTACTAAACTATAGATCGTAGATACTTGCATCGGAAGTTGTGTCTTGATTACGCAAACATCAGTGGGTGAATGGACCCAACTCTATGTGATCTCACATACCTCGTACGGATCACCCCTTGACGAAATCCACAAGCGATTCCTTACAAAGACGACGAATCTTGAACTTTCTTCTCCTTTCTCCTCTTTTCTCTTTTCTCTAAGCCCTAGCGTGAACTTCCAATTTTCTAAACTGACAAAATTCTGATTTGACCCTTAATTAATTCAATAAAATGAATTAAATTAATTGGGTAAGGAAAAGACTAAAATACCCTTCCAAAACCCGGTTCTAGACTTTCCTTATTTGAACAGCCCAACTTCGAATGGAGATATCTCACTCATACGAACTCGGAATCGCATAAACTTGGCGGCGTTGGAAAGATTATTCGAAGATATTTCCTACTATATCTGTAAATACACCTAAATCATCTTGAGATAGAAGTTACGGTCATTTGAAGTTGACCAAAAATCCAACTTAGCATACTTAACAAATTTTCCAGATTTTTATTTTCTTTTCAAAAATGACTATTTCCACTTTTTAACTTTTTTCTAGTTACGGAGTGTTACATTTTCTTAATGGCACTGTTTGTGGTTCATTTGCGCTAGATACTTGTGAGTTAGTTCCTTCTTAAAGTGTTTCACCCAAATATTGTTCAGCATTGTTAAAGTGTTCTTCAACAAGAGGAACAACATTTGTTATTTGTGTGGAAGTAGGTATATTCATGGGCAATGGAATATTTACCCTTACCTCATTGATTTCCCCACTTTGTCGTTCAACACTCCCACTAACTTCACCATTCTCAATGAATTTTGCATTACCAGTTTCAACAATTCTCGAACTATGATTTGGATAGTAAAACTTATACCCTTTAGATTTCTCTGGATAGCCAATAAAGTATCCACTTACCGTTCGAGAATATAATTTCTTTTCATGTGGATTATAAACTCTATCTTCCGCTTGACAACCCCAAATATGCAGGTGTCTTAAACTAGGCTTCCTTCCCATACACAGTTCAAAAGGGGTCTTTGGAACTACCTTACTAGGAATCATGTTTAATAAATATACAATGGTTTTAAAAGCATACATCCACAATGATTTGGGTAATGAAGAATTACTTATCCTACTCCTAACCATATCCATAAGTGTTCGATTACGCCTTTATGCAACACCATTTTTGTTGAGGTGTTCCTGGCATAGTATACTGTGCACATGTGACATGTTCTTCAAGGAATTTTGCAAATGGACCTAGACATTGTCCTGATTCGTTATACTTTCTATAATATTCACCACTTCTATCTGACCTAATGATTTTCACTTTCCTATCTAACTATCTTTCAACCTCATTAACGTACACTTTGAGAGTGTCCGCTGCTTGAGATTTTTCTTTCAACAAATAGATAAATCCATAACTTGAAAAATCATCGATAAAGGTGATAAACTATTTTTCTCCACCTAAAGATGGAACATCAAAGGGTCCGCAATCAGTGTGTATAATTTCAAGAAGCTGAGTGCTCCTTGTGGCACCTTTCTTGGTATGTTTGGTTTGCTTTCCTTTAATGCAATCCAAACATATATCAATATCAACAAAATTTAAATTCGGAAGAATCTCATTCTTTACTAATCTTTTTAATCGTTCTTTGGATACATGACCCAAATGTTTATGCCATAAATAAGCAGAACTTTATTTAGTGAACTACGTTTAATTCCTATATTTTAATGAATAGTAAGTAGGGATTTAGAAAAATTATTATCGAGTTTCAATCTATATAAACCATCAATAAGAACACCAGAACCATAAAAAATAGTATTCTTATATAAATTGAAACATCCATGTCCAAACTAAAAATCAAATTCAGAAACATCAAGTCTTGAAAGAGAAATCAAATTCCTAGAAACTGAAGGAACATAAAGAGTTTGTAATAGATCAAGATGATATCCAGTCTCCAAGATCAATCGAGAAGTCCTTATGCCTTCAATTTGAGCCTTCATGCGATTTACCATGAACACGAAATCCTTATTTGGATTTGTAGTTTGGATCGTAGTGAATCCCTGCAACATAGTGGATACATGAGTAGTTGCACCAGAATCAATCCACCTATTATTATTAGGAACTTCTACTAAAGTTGATTCGAAACATACAAAATCACTAAATGTACCTTTCTTTTCAAACCAAGCTTTACGTTTCAGGCAATCTTTCTGATAGTGTCCTTCCTCTTTACAGAAATGATACACATCAGCCTTGAGTTCCTTATGAGCATCCTGTGGAACTTTAGCAGGTGCTTTATTTTTCTTAAACTTGTTGGCCTTCACTTTAAGTCTTTTACCAGCTCCTTGACCCATGAGGTTAATGGAATGACCTCCTTGTTTCTTAAGTCTTGACTCCTCTTTAGTAAGCATACTGGACAATTCACTAACATCCCACTTATCCTTAATAGTGTTATAGTTAATTTGGAATGATCCATACTCAAGAGGCAATGAGTTCAGAATGAACTGAACCAAAAAGGTGTCATCCACTTTCATCCCCAAGGTCCGAGGTCTTGCTGCAATGTTAGTTATCTCGATGATATGATTTTTCATACTATGCGACTCATCAAACTTCATGGTTGTGAGTTCAGCCATTAGTGTACCAGCGAGAGACTTATCAGCAGAACAACAATGTTCTTCCACAAACTTCAGGTATTCCCTAGCACTTTCTGTTTATGGAATAATACTCTTAATGTTGTTAGCAATAGTCATTCGCATGAACATAAGGCTCAATCTGTTAGAGCGATCCCATGATTTATGATAAGACTTCTCATCCTCACTGCTCTTACTAGTAATGGCAGTAGGTTTGTCATTCAGCAAAGCCAAGTCAAGATCCATCACACCTAAGTGGAACTGTACTTGTTCATGCCATTCAAAGAAGTTCAATCCATTGAACACGGTAACAGACGAAGCATGCGAATGAAGAGGAATAACTCCAAAATAGATATAGTTGCTCACAAATAAAAAAATAATGTGAATTCAGTAAAGCGATAAAAATATATCGTAATTCTCCTTTGGGTAGATACTATGATACATTATCATAATTTAAATGCCAATTTTATCTTTAATAGGTAATTGAATATTTTAATCAAACATATACGACATCTTTGGATATGCAATAAATGTTTGACTAAAAAT
Source organism: Solanum tuberosum (assembly GCF_000226075.1). NCBI lineage: Eukaryota > Viridiplantae > Streptophyta > Magnoliopsida > Solanales > Solanaceae > Solanum > Solanum tuberosum. Next base: position 885,851 of record NW_006239012.1, on the reverse strand, counting down.
ATTAATTTACCTCATAATTTTCACTATTCATAGAATGAGTGATTCACCTTTGGGTAAATTCTTAAGTTCTAGCAATAGTGAAAGTCAATTTATCTATTTATTTTCAATATAGGCATTTCATTAACTTTCATAGATAAATGACAATTTATGAATGCATATTTTTCTTAACCATACTAGTTTGTCCACTTTGGTCACTAATAAACTATATAGATACAAATGCACACATAATATCATAAAAAAATGTGCATGAATAATTTTATACATTTTAGTTTGACCACTTTGGTGACTAACAAACTACAGAAACATAATACATGCATCAAGTGATCATAAATATCATATGTGTTGACGTTAAGTTTTCTGGTTTGGCCACTTTGGTGACTAACAAACTATATTGCACAAAGTACACACATATTATTTATTTATTAATACAATGATCACTTTATTTTATTGCATAATCTAAAATAAAACATAATTATTACATTACGAAACGTAAACCATAAAAAACTAGGAAGAAGGTTCAACCACAGAGTTAGTGCCCACCAATACAAAACAATACTGATGCGAACAATGAATAATTAATTGGTCTTATTCTAAAATTGGACATAGAATTCATGATTTTCCATAAACAAGACATGCATGTTGAAGAGGATCTTAAAAGTTTTTTTTTTTAATTATCCTCAATGTACACGTCCATTCAAAGAAGTGCGTCTTTTCTTTATTCCTTTTACTTTGGTCTCACTATAATAACAAAATTGATGCAAGTTTGCAGGTGACATTGTGCTAGTCGCTTACATCATCTTATATAGATATTATTGGAACATTGATGGTAAGTATCGAAGTGGAACATGTGATAGACAGTACATCATAAACATTGAATGTTTCATATACGAAAATTATCAGTTTAAACAATTCAGACTCAGATGCCACATGTAAGATTAAATACTTTAATACATAATATCAGGATCTTGAACACGATAATCTTACATAGAGATCATTAGGACACATACCTGATGCGGAAGCCGTCATCACAGAGAGAAGCGAAAGCATTAGTCGTAAATTGGTTTCTACCTCCTTGCCCTAGCCTTACGTTACCACAACTGTCAGCGATGAAATTAATGTAGAGAATATGTGGTAACCCTAATAGGTGGAGGGAGGACCAATTTATAGAGGTTAAGACTTAATCTGGTATGTCCATCAAATAATCAATGTACGAACGAGATCTATTATTTATTAAATATTATTTATGGTATTACTTGGGTTACAAGTAAACTTGGACCATAAGTAAGAAATAATTAATAATTCTTACATGACCAACATATTGAACTTTGATGGTGTTTGAAATCATATCTTGTAGTTGTTGAATCGTTATAGTAGCCGGTGAAGTATATTGTTTTGTGCATTAAGATTCAACTAACTTAGTAGGAGATTCATTATCAATTTTTATTTTTTTTGCAGTGTTATAACTCTCTAGGGCAATAGAAATCTAATTTGCTCATAAGTTGAGCTATCTGAAGATATTTGTTTAATGCCTCAACGGTTTACTTCATCACATAAAGTTGTTTGTCAACATTGACTACATCAGTCATCATGATGTTGACCTATGTTAAGGTAAATGAATCTATTGAATCTTCGAAATCCTCATATATATATATATATATATAATACATAAATAACTTATATATTATTAAAATATTAAAAAATATGCAACCTAGTATTAGTATAAACTGTTATAAATAATTTATTTGTGGATGTCAAGTGATAACATCACCTTGCTACTATAGCAATATGTATTTGTGGATGTCATGTGGTAACATCACCTTGCTACTATAGCAATATGTATGTGTGGATGTTATGTGGTAACATCACCTTGCTACTATAGCAATATGACTACTCCAAGTCATAATGCCTATAAAAGGGCATTGAAATGATAATGAAAAGACACACCCAAAAATAGTTACTACTCTTATTTCTACTTTCTATTTTACTATGCTCTCTTCATACAATTTTAGTATTCTGTCTTCATTTCATAACACGTTATCAGCACGAGTCTCTTCATCTACGAGCATCTCCGACAGTGCATTAGCCGAAACATAAATAGTATAGAGTATATTATATTTTACTATATAAGTCTTCTTATACTTGATAGTCTAAATTTGATAATTATCGTTAATATTATCATGAATTTTGAGTTAATTATTGAAAGTATAATTAGTACATACTTAATTGATAACCTTGTTAGAAGAATTGAATTCACCGAAATCATTAGAAGACTAAAAGTGCATAACATGCATTTTTAAGGTTGATACCTTGTTATGGTTTGCACCTAGGAATACATAATTCCTTTTAAATGAGATATAGGTAATTTAAGGAATGCATATCAAAATAAATATTAAAAAAATGTATTAAATTTATTATGTTGGCCTACATTGACCTTGATCAACATTGTTAATTATTTTACACTTATTTATCTTTCACTAGCTAATCATTTACTTTTTCAATTATTATAATATGTTATATGTACTAACATAACTTATTTTATACTTGCTTTAAAAATGTAAGCAAACTAATATGTGAAGAAGTATTTTATTTTCCTTTGGAATTATCAAAAGGACTTTTCTATCGTGAAAGATTCTTTGAAGTGGCATTGACATGTCATTCAGGTTGGCAATTAACAAACTTTTCAATGGTAAGCTAATTGTATATTTTTGCTTTATGGTAAGCTTCCTTCATAATACTAATTGCACTAATTCTGATTTGTATATATCTACAAAAGAGTATGCTAATTTTTGAAATTTATAAAATATGCTACATGTCATTGAGAAAATTTGACATGTAGACTTTATTAGATCCATTTATCAAGTGTTTATTTAATTCTTGAATTTTGAGGTATCATGTTATTTATTGTGATTATTAGTGTTTACCTCTAGTTGTTTTATCTATGAATTACAATTGAAGAAAGAAATTTTCTTAACTAGCAAAAAATGAAGTCAATGTTGAGAATTAATATGTTGGTCTTTCAATAAATGAATTATTCATAAAACTTTTGAGTTGAAAATAGTATTCAAGCCACCTATGAGGATCAACTTTGCTTCGTTTAGCAAATGCAATAATTTGTATATGATCTTTTGAAGTGTTATTATGACTAAATGTATTTATGCTATTAATAACAAAGTAACAATATTTTAAAGCCTCAAAGGTGAATTTTATTTTGGACTATATTTAATGTCACTGATTGAGGGTAAGACGGTGGATTCAAGTTCCATCAAACCAAAAGGGTAAGACATTGAACAATGTCTCGATGCACCATGATGATAAGATTTTGGGTTCAAGTCCCATCATATTTTGGCCTAACACACCTTTATATCGATAAGTCATTGGGTTAAAGTCCCAGTGCAATATATTGATTATATAATGATGACTGAGCAAATTGATATGCTCTTAAAAAAATGTGAAGTTCGTCCCATTGAATATACTCCATTCTTTGAAGTGAATGTGATAGCAATACATTAAAAGTTTGAAAGATAACAAGATATTTTATGATTAAACATATGAATATGGACGTGAAGGGACAAAATTATAATAGTCATCATTGTGAAAGAAAGAACATCATGCGTTCTCAAAATTGTCCTTCAAAGAGTGAAGGTAATTTTTGTCATCAAATTTGGTATGAAAAGTATTGGGCACGCGATTACTGTACGTGCAAATTAATTTGATTTTATAAATCCTCCATCAAAGAAAAGGATGAAAAAGTGGTGATACTTTCAAAAGAGATGTTGAGGTATGTCATATGAATATGATAAATTTCAAAGCATGACAATGAACTTCTAATGAAAGGAATAATTATGAAGCATAAATATACTATTATAGTCAATTCCTTGAAGAGAATGTGACTTGTGATAAGTATCATGAAAAGTGGACCATTCTTGAAAATGAATGTGTCAAGAGAAGATGAAAATTATAAATAAGGACATACTCATGCATGATTTAATAAATACCACAGCTCACCCCTATGAGAGGTTAGAGAGAAATAAAGAAATTTATTTTGATATAAATGATCATTGGTCAAGTACTTTTAGTACATCATAAATATTATGATATGTTTTAGTATGAACTACCGAAAGGGCAAAGGAAGGAAATAATTTCTTGCCACAAAAATTGTCATTGGTTATGTATCTCTGTGCATCAAATATTTTGCCAGATATTAAATAAAAGGGAAGAGATACTAATGACAAAAGTAAATCAAGAAACAAGTTTTACTTGTAATGATTTTGACCATGACAATAATGATATAATTTTTTCCTTGAAAGAGATGTTTACCACAAAAACAATGTTATGAAATATGAGGTAGTATTTAATGTTAATTATGAGTCTTTGGTGAGCTATTGTGCTACTACCCAAAGAAATAAAATTATTCATGATATTGGAATTGTAGTAAGTCTCGAAAGAAACTTTTTAAGCTTCAAAGAAATAGTCAAAGAAGAAAAATATTGAGACTATAAAATATGAAAAGGTTTAAGATCTTCATATTA
>NW_006239012.1:872120-881276 GCF_000226075.1 Solanum tuberosum | reverse complement strand
TTTGCATATTGTTTGTGGTAACTAAATATGAGCATGATGATGGACTCACATGCAAAACAAACTATAAGTTTATTGAAATAAATATCAGTTAGCATGACCGGTTGATGACCATCCCGGTTCAAATATGATACGAAAATAAATGAGAATTCATGTGATTATATATATTGAAGAAATAATAAATTCTTCAAGAATTCTCTTGTGTTGTTTGTTCTCATGATAAAATTATCATTGTACCAGCTAAGGTTGAGATTGTATCTCCCGAAATTTTGAAATGTATAAAAATGTGAACATGGATCCGTGCATCCGTCATGTGGACCATTTACTATTATATAGATGCATCTATGTATGGTGACATGTGCTTCATTATCGACTTGCAATTTGATTTTTGCAAAGATTGTTTGCTCTAATTGATGAATCAAGAGCACATTTCAAATTATAAAATTATATTGATAATGTTGGATATATCCAAGTGGTTTAAGTAGAAATTATATGACTCCAATTATAGCTAAATCATTGGTTATGAGAACACAACTCTCAAAAAAAATTTGGTATGAGATGTGTTATTTAAGGTGTAGCAACACTTGTACGTATCAAGCCAACAAGATTCCCCAATCACAATTGATTTAGGGTACTAAATAATTCTCATCTAGAAATACAAATGTGTGGCATATTATTTCATTGCTCCACCATTACGCAATGCACAAAGATGAGTCCCCAAATAAGGTTGGGTGAATGTTAGATTCTTTAACATTAGGGGGAGATAAACAAATGAAAAATAAGTTATACATAATGAATTATCATGATCCTCATTGAAGAAATAATTTAAGTCAATTGTCAGACGCATTCGCTAACCCTATGTTATAATCTAGTTATAAATGCTCCAGTGAAAAGTCCTTGAAGGACATAATTTATGGCAAGCCTGAAGCGTGATAAATTAATTGATTCAAAAGATAAAGGAGCAAATGATCAAGCTGGTCATAATAATGAGGCAAGTGCTTTAGAAAGATCACTATGACATAACACTTTATAAAAACATTGGCAAAGGTTCAGGTACCTGGAAATGATGAAAAATAAAGTGAGATTGATAAGTTATGTCACATTTGAATCGATATCACATAATCGTCAACGATATCTTGAATATAATGTAGCGCTCAAAATTATAAATGGTGATGAAGATCTTGATATTAAATCTGTCGAGAGTTGTCAGATAAATGATTGGCCAAAGGAAATACAATTCAAATATTTTTCTATTCACTTGGAAAAATGAAGTTTTGGACTTATTTTGTCCATATACCAGACTTATTTTGTCCATATACCAAGTTATAATGTCAGTGGGGTACAAATAAATTATTGTGCGATAAGAAAACTCGTAAAATACAAAGTACGGGTTGTGCAAATAAAGATTTTTCGCAAAAGTCCTGACATTATTGTATGGAGATATATACTCCCAAGGTGGATGCAATGAGGTTTCTTTTAGTCTGACAATACATGAAAAACTTGAATACCCATGATGAATGATTATCATGTCTAGCTAGACAGTAAATATTATATGAAAATTCTTGAAGGATTTAAAAGGTTATAAAGCTAATCCATTGAATAGTACCCCAATGGTCGTAAGATCGCATAACATAAAAGATCAATTTGGATCTCATTAAAATGATTAGAAAATACCATGTTATAGTGCAATTGGTGCATTTATGTATCCTACTATTATTATTCATGGTAAATAATTTTATGAATGCTAAATATAATATCACTCTTATCGGTGGAGATATTAGAGTGAATCAAATATTGATATAAGTTATTTATTCTGATCAATTGTGTCAAGATTTATTGATCATGAAATTGCAGGAAATTATGAAGTTTGATCTCAAGAAAGTTATCTATTTTCATTTGGAAATACTATCATATCAAATCATTCCACAAGACAGTCAATTTTGTTGAAAGTGTTTGTCAGTGCTCGATTATTGCTGCTAACAAATTAAACGAGCAATTTGTCTACACCGGTAAGATCACGATTGAGTTATTGTCAAAAATATATTTGGTTGAGATCAGTAAACATATCTAGAAAATATGCGACATTTCTTTGAAAAGAGATATTCCAACAACATTATATGAAGACATTGATGCATGTCTAGCTCAACAAAGAGGAGTACACATCAAAGAAGACTGAACAAAATATATCTCATCAAAGTTCTTCTTATTCATGATCTTCAAAACAAGGATGTAGCCGATGTTTAACACTTCGTATTCACCAAGACATTATCAACTTCAACATTTGAGAAGTCAAGATATAAGATTAAAATGCATCATCTTTGAGTTGTTAAGTGATGCTTAATCAGGGGGATTATAATACGTGTTGCACTCTTTTTTCCTTAGCCGAGGTTCTGTCCCACTGAATTTTCCTGGTAAGATTTTTAATGAGGCAGCTACTAATGCGTATTACAACTTACAAGATATGTGTACTCTTTTTCCTTCACTAGGATTTTTTCCATTGGTTTTTTTTCTAGCTAGTAAGGTTTTAACGAGACACATTATAAATCAAGACATGAACATTCAAAGAAAGAATTATGAACGACTATGTATACTTGAATTTTTACTAAATTTGTGCGCTTACATGGACATCCAAGGGGGAGTGTTATAAATAATTTATTTGTGGATGTCAAGTGATAACATCACCTTGCTACTATAGCAATATTTATTTATGGATGACATGTGGTAACATCACCTTGCTACTCTAGCAATATGTATGTGTGGATGTTATGTGGTAACATCACCTTGCTACTGTAGCAATATGACTACTCCAAGTCATATTGCCTATAAAAGGGCATTGAAATGATAATGAAAAGACACCCAAAAATAGTTACTACTCTTATTTCTACTTTCTATTTTACTATGCTCTCTTCATACGATTTTAGTATTCTGTCTTCATTTCATAACATAAACTAAATATTTAGAAGTTGAAATTTTGACTACTCTATTTTGATTGAAATGTATTTTAAATGTAATTGATTAACAAAAGAAATTGTTTATGCTTTGTTTTGAGTATATATTTCTACATGTAAAGTAATGAATTTTGATGGACTTGAACTTAGGATTGTAATAGTTGAGCTAAAAATTAAGTATTGGCTTGAGAAAATGGTAAAGTTAAAGACTTAAGTTGATTAAATTTAAAAAAATATTTATATTTTATTTATGAATAATATATTATAAAATTTATCTGTTGGGTTTGACTAATTTTGCGGTTGTTTTTTAGTAAAATCAAAACCTAATCAAATAGTATCAATTTTCAAAATTTAAAATCAAACCTAATCAAACCAAACCAAATATCAATTGTTTTAATCGATTTGATTCAAATTGCAATTAAATTTAATTTTTTAACCATAACCATGAACAACCCTAGCTGTCACTATAATTCTCAAAGTGAATTTAAAAGAAAAATTAGATAAAATATTTATTGATTCAGAAAGAATATTCTATTCCCTTTCTCTCTCACATGTGACTATCTCATCTTTGTAAATATCTTGTCTCCCCTTCTCTCTATTTTTCTTTCTCATTTTTTTTTTCCGCATGTTTTTTCTATTTTGGCACTCTAACTTAATTTTATTTTATTTTAATTCTCCAACTTTATTTTTAATATATTATTTAAACATAAAATATTAACTAAACAGATAAATAAAGTTATTTACCTTTTAAAGTATGTGAGAAATTCTTTTTAATATTAATATTCAATATTTTTATGTTAACAATTTTTTTCCCTATATATTTTCTTATCTTCTCTTCAACCCCATATTTCCCTTCATCTACTTTACAAGTTCATTTTTTTCTTCATCGACCTCTTTTTTTTTAATTTAACTATCTATGCTGAAGATAATGATTTTTTAAATTTTAATTTATATAATTCATTTTGTCTATATAAGGAGTAAAATATTAATTATGTTCTATGTTATAAATGTCTGAATAAAATGTTAATGCAAGTTTAAGGTATTGTTGTATGTGTTTGACCTTCTAACTCCTAACCTAACTCATTTCTCGTCTTCCTTTTCCCACTTTCAAGCCTTGTTACGACTTTAATTGAGATAATATCTCAGATGGTCACTCAACTATGCATAGTTCTCCTAGAAAGTTACATAACTATACATAATTTTCTTTGAAAATCACTCTACTTTATTTTATAACTCAAAAGTCACTCAACTAATGATAGTTTTCTTAGGAAATCACTCAACTATTGATATTTTACCTAGAAAGTCACTCACTGAATTTAAATATTTTTATAGATTAATTTTATTTAAATTAAAAACTTATTTAAAAATAAATTCTTAAAAAATGAAAAGATACCCATTAGTTACTAAAATTTATTAAAATAAAAAGGTACTCATTATTTATAAAAAGTTATTTAAATAAAACGGTACCCATTAATATATACTTTTTATTAAGTCATGATAAACGAGCAATATCTGCTCTTAAGATGATTCCGCAATAATTCTTTTTTTAGTACAAGCAGCAACAAAATGGGGAAAGGGACAACAAAAAATCAACAAGATAAATGAAATATGTATTTAGACAATATATATTGTCATATTGAGTAGAGCTGTCAATATGGGCTGGTCTATCCCATCCAGACTAACTCATACATGCTTTGAAATTTTACGGGTTAGGCCGGGCTAGCTCATTTTTAGGGTGGGCCAGAAAATGGTCGGTCCAACCCACAAGTACGTGGGCTAGGGGCTTTTTCGGGTCACCCCTCTTTTTTAAAAAATATATTTTTTATAATTTTTTTAATTAAATAATAATTTTAAATATTATCATAAGTATCGACAAGACAATATTACATGGTGTTACCATTAGTACTTGTTGATCAAATCCACAAATAAAATTATCTTTATAATATTTATTAAGTTTGATTTCAAGTAAAAACATAAATAGCTAAATAGAAATATTAACCTAATTGTTTTCCAATCATAATAAAACACAAAAATTATGACAATATTGCATAGGCTACGGCTTATGTAGTGATTCCCTAGAAATTTTCAGGAATTTTTATTTTATGTAGTACACAAATTATGAACATAATTTGTATTTAAATTGTAATATTTCAAACTTTAAACAGATTTCGAGTTTAGACTCTTGTTATTTTTAATACTCAATTTTATTTTTATTTTTTAATTAATTTTTATTTGGCCCCACGGGCCGGCCCTATCCATATTTCTCAATCTCCACAAATCTTGTTATTTTAATACTCTATTTTATTTTATTTTTAATTAATTTTTATTTGGCCCACGGGCCGGCCCTATCCATGTTTCTCAATCTCCACAAATCGGCAGACTTATTCAGGTCGGGCTAAAAAGCCCTTTTATTAAATGGGCTTCAAAAATCGTAATCCAACCCTATCAAATCACAGGTTAGGCCAGGCCGACCCAACGGGCCTAGCTCATATTGACGACTCTAATATTGAGTTTCTATTTTAAGAAATCAAATAGGATAAATTAGATCTACTAGTATGATCCATAATGGATATTTATCCGATATTTTGTTATCTTTTACCAATATACATTTAATATTTTTTATGAAATAATTTGTACCTTTTTATTTCTTAAAATTTAGCTTAAAAAAAAATTAGTTCAGTAAAATTTAATTAAAAAATCATTTGAATTGATTGACTGACTTTCTAGGTGAAATATCAATAGTTGAGTGACTTTCTAGGAAATATCCTTAGTTGAGTGACTTTTGAGTTAAAAATAAAGATGAATAACTTTTTAAGAAAACTATGCATAATTGAGTGACTTTCTAAGAAACTATTCGAGTGACCATCTGAGATATTATATCGTCTTTAATTCAGTCACTAGTCCTATCTTTAGGATCCTCTTCCTTAAAGTTAAAATAGTAATTTTGGGCAAGCCAACACCCATAGTGTGATGGACGGTGGATATAAGGCTCGAAAATGATTTTTTTTCATCATATGATTAACGACGGTTACTAGTAATTCTAACTTCACGCAGGTGACTTGTAGTCTGCAATTCGAACTAAGGATGAATTTTTGGGGTTAGCTTATCCTCGCACGGTGGCGATTATTAGGGATCCTTTAAGACAATGGCTGGGGTTGTAGTCTTGTTATCTTATGTTTCAGAGTCAATTGATTCCTCAATATATTTTAACTATAAATATTTTAAGAAAAGAAAAAAAATCATTTAGATTCGAGACGAAATTAACAAATTGTGATATATATTGATAATTAATGAAAAGGAATAGGTGATGAGAAAAAAACATTATTTTCAAGAAAATCAAATAATATCACGAGGTAGAAAGCCTTTCAATGAAATCTGCAGCCAAGTGAAAATAATAATAAGGGAAAAAGATCTGAAATATATCTAAATTTTGATCGAAATTGATGTAACAGTACTGAACTTTGGAAAGGACTTTTTACCCCTGCACTATTTAATAGTGTATTTTAAAGGTATATATATGCCCATGTGGACATCATAAAAATTGCATAATTATAAATAGTAACGTGTCCACGTGGGCACATATATACCTTTAAAATACACTACTAAATAGTGCAGGAGGATAACAACAATTTCAGCCAAAATTGAAGTACTAATAATAATATATGTTTTCAGAATTTTTCGATAAAGGATCTTAATCAACATAAGAAAAAACTTCTATAAACGTATACTATGAAGAGTTTTAAATATATATTTTTTGAATTTGAATGAAAGTATATGATGTGGACTAATTAAAATTTTAATTTTTAAAGTGAAAGAAATTTAACACTTAAAGAATAAACGCACACATTCAAATAATATGAATTTCATATTACGTGAGTGTACTAATTAATTAATATAAAATAAACGTGCAAACGCATGTGTCGGTAAACATAGATAGATATATAACAACGTGAAGCAAATGATGGATCTGCTCATTCAAAAAGACAAAAAACTCACATCATAAAAGTTAAATATGTTATAAAATATTATAGTGTGGTGTCCACTACACTAAGAAGTTACTCTCACCCATTATTTCCATTACTTTCCTCCATTATGAAGATAACCATAACCTCCATAACCTAAAACTTTATAACCATTATTTTTGTAACATTTCACTTCTATAACCTCCTCCATTATATTCATGTTAATGTCATGTTTATGACTAACCTTTTGTATGCCTCTATGTTACACTATAAATAGAGGCATACGAGTTCATATTGTAGAGATTTGAAGATTTGGTGAACACTTGAAAGAAAGAAAGTTATCTCATATATTGTTCCTCTTGTTTTATATTTCTTGTCTTATTTTACTTTAGTTTTACAACACGTTATCAACACGAATATTCTACTATTGCAGGATTGAAGCAAAGTAAATAAAAGAAGGTAAAATAATTGTGTTTATTTTTCTTTCGGGAACAAGGTAAATTATAGTGAAATCTATTTTATATTTTACTTGTGAACAAGGTGAATGATTAATATTATTGTTACTGCGCATTTTTTTTCACATGTGACTATATATATATATTCTTTGTATGTGAAACTTATTTTATATTTTATTTATGATTATACTCACTGTTTTGGTTATTACATAAGCTTTTAATTTATTTTGTTTTCTACGTGAAATATTTTGGGTTTACATGAAAATTGAAAAAAGGGTGGTGGTAGTGAGAACTTTTATTTTAGTGTAATTGAAATTATTATTTTCTTAGTGTGCAATTAATTCTTTGATTTATAACGGTAACTCACTAGCTTAACTATTGTGCACCAATCATAATATAATATAATAATATATGTAACGCTCTGTTTTGACAAGTTTAAGATATTAATACTTACTTTGTTGAGAATATTTTTATTGTGTTTCGTTTGTTTTATATTTATTTGTGCATGTTAATCACAAAGTGACAATATTTTTTTAAGGCTCAATGGTGAGTCCTATTATAATTTGCTTACTAAGACATTGATTGAAGGTAAGACAGTGAATTCAAGTTTCACTACACCAAGTGGGTAAGACATCGAGTTAAAGTCTCGGTGCACCATGATGATAAGAAGTAGGGTTCAAGTCTCATTCATTTATGACCAAAAACGTCTTTATATGGGTAAGACATTGGGTTTAAGTCCTAATGCACTATAATGATGATATGATGATGACTAACATAAAGTTGTATACTTTTGACTGAAAGTTATGAAATTTGCCCAATTGATTTGCTCCATTCTCTTATGTGAATGTGGTAGCAGGGTATGATATGTCAATTGATTTGCTCCATTCTCTTATGTGAATGTGGTAGCAGGGTATGATGTGTCTGAAAATGACAAGTGGTTGAATGTATCAATATGAGTGTGGTAAAATATTAATGGTTATCATTGTGGTAATTAAAATGAAGAACATTATGGGTTCTCAAGATGGTTCTTCAAAATGTGAAGGTAATTTTTGCCATCAAAATGGTATGAAAGGTTATTGCGCACATTGTTGTTGGTGCAATTCAATTTGAAAAGTTTTGTAAATCCTCCATCAAAATAAAGGAATACAAAGTGGTAGTACATTTGACCTCTTAAAGTGATGTTGAGGTGAGTCACATAAATTTGATAAATGTGAAAGCATGACAATGAGTTTCTGACAAAAACTTATGGAGCATGTTCAAATGGTTATGGTCCATTTCTTAAAGAAAAGGTGACATGTTCTTATGGATAAGAACATGTCCATGTATTGTTGGATAAATGTAACATCTTACCTCTACGAGAGGTTTAAGAGATTGAAAAGAAATATTTTGACATAAATGATCATTTAGTCATATACTTTAAGTACTACACAAATATTGTGGTATGTTAAATTACGAACTATTGAAGGACAAAAGAAAGAAATAATTCTTTCCTATAAAGGTTGTGGCTATGACCAAAATAAATATTGTTGTGTGGCAACACAAATTTGTCATTGATTGTCAAGAAATAAGACTTGCATGTGATAATTTTAATCATGACAGTAATAATAATTTTCTCCTTGAAGGAGATGGTCACCATAAGAATGACGTTGTGAAATTTTTGATAGTACACAAAATTAATTGAGAGTTCCGAAAGGGCTAATTTGTTACTATCCGGAGGAATGAAATAGTTCATAATATTGGGGTTGTAGTAAGTCTCAAAAGAAACTTTTTATGTTTCGGAAGAATTGAAATGAA
>NW_006239012.1:864037-872069 GCF_000226075.1 Solanum tuberosum | reverse complement strand
TTATTATATTGAGATTGTAAATTATTGAAAGATTAAATATCTTCAGATTACTACAATCAAAGCGGGTTATGAATATTTACATAAAAGGTTACCCGCCTTTCTCTTGTTTATTGTATACAAATATAGGCATGATGATGGAATCGCATGCAAAAAAAATAATCTAGAAGTTTACTAGAATAAATATCAGTTGGCATAATCGGTTGGTCATTCCGATTCAAATGTGATGCAAAAGAAATTGAGAATTCATGTGACTGTGTTTGAAGAAATAAAAGATTCTTCAAGAATTCTCTTGTGTTGCTTGTTCTCATGATAAAATGATCATTGTACCAGCTAAGGTTGGGATTGTATCCCCTGAAATAATTTGAAACATATAAAAAGGTGAATATGGGCCCGTTCACCTGCCATGTGGACCGCTTACTATTATGATTTAATAGATGCATCTATGGTATGGTTACATGTGCATTTGTATCAACTTGCAAATTGGTTTTTGTAAGGTTGTTTGCTCAAATTGTTAAATTAAGAGCACAGTTCCAAACTATAAAATTATGTTGATAATACTGGTTGGTTTAGAAAAAATTGTTTGCTTCCAATTATAGCTAGACCATTGATTATCAGAATAAATCTCTCAAATAAGATTTGGTATGAGATGAGTTTATTTAACATGTATGCATCAAGCCAACAAGGTTCTCCCATTACAATTCGTTCAGGGTCAGGAACCAAATAATCTACATCTAAAATTTGATGTGTGCACATATGATTTTATTGCTCCACCACACACAAAGATGGATCCCCAAATGAGGTTGGGGGTAAATGTTAAATTTCTTAACATTAGGGGGAGATATGTTTAGCAGCTGAAAATTATGTGTGGGGTGAATTATCTAGATCCTCGTTAAAAAAATGTGAACTTGAAGTTCAAGAGATACTTCATTTGCAAAATTTTGTAAATAATTTGTCAGATGTATTTGCTGACCCAATATTTTAATTAAGCTGCAAATGCTTCAATAAATAGTCATTGAAGGACAAAGTCTATGGTACGCCAGAAGCGTGATAGACCAATCGATTCCAAATGTAAAACTCATTGAGGAAGGAGAGGAGCAAATTATCAAAATGGTCATGATAATGAGGTAAGTGCTTTGAAAGAGCACTATGACTTAACACTTCATAAAACCTTGGCAAAGGTTCAGGTACCTGAAAATGATGAAAAATGAAGAGATCTCGATAAGTTGTGTCGTATTGAAATCAATATCAAAATGACCGTCGACAGTATCTTTGATATGAAGTAGCACTCAATATTATAAATGCTTACGAGGATCTTAAATTCGAATCTGTCATATAGTGTGGACAGATAAATGATTGCCACTATTCAAGTATATTTTGTTTCGCTTAAAAAAGTGATGTTTTGATCTTATAGTTCATGGATCAAAATATAATGCCATTGTGGTACAACTGAATCATCGTGCAAAAGTATAACTGTAAGATATAAAGTGCAGTTTGTGCCTTGGGGAATAAAAAGTTTTCGCAAAAATTCTGACATTATTAAATAGAGATATATTCTCTAGTGGTGGATGCAATGGGACTTGTTCAGTCTGGCGAATAGATGAAATACTTGAATATGCATAATGAATGATTATTATGTCTAACTAGATGATTAAGGTTACATGAAGGATTTTAAAGGTCTTAAAGCAATTCCATTGAGTACCCAATGATTTTGAGACTACTTAACACAAAGAAAGAATTTTTTTGATCTCATGAAAATAATTTAAAATGTCATGTATTAGTGCAATTGGTGCACTTATAGATTGTTGGTTATGCAAATGCTAGAACATTATTTGATATACATAACGAAAGTTATGTGAAAATATTGTCATATTATCATTCAAGTTATGACAAGAAACTAACAAAGCAAGTGACTCAACACATAGAAGATGTGTGATTTTCTTTCAAAAGAAAAGACGAGCTTCAATAAAATTGAAATGATCAATCCCCGAGTCAGATATGATTTGATTATGTAGATGCTGAATATTTATTTGATCTGCATAAAGCTCGATCGCAAATGGACTATTAATTTACATATGGAGACGCAACAATATCTTGGCATTCAAAGAATCACATTAGTAATCACTTCTTCAAATCATGCATAAATAATATTGATCTATGAATTAAGTCGGGAGTGTGTTTGGTTGGAATCATAATCTATCATATTCAGAAAATATATGATTTTCTTTTGGAAAGAATATTACAGCCACCATATACGGAAATAATATATAGCTCATTGAAGGGAGGATACAATCAAAGGAGATCGGACAAAACATATTTCACCAAAAGTCTTTTTCACACATGATCTTCAACAAAATGGTGAGATAAACGTTCAAAGACCCATTAAAGTGATAATCGTGTAAACTTATTCACTAAGGATTGCCAACATCAATATTTGAGAAGTTGTGATATAAGATTGGAATGCATCATCTTTGATATATCAAGTA
Source organism: Solanum tuberosum (assembly GCF_000226075.1). NCBI lineage: Eukaryota > Viridiplantae > Streptophyta > Magnoliopsida > Solanales > Solanaceae > Solanum > Solanum tuberosum. Next base: position 869,586 of record NW_006239012.1, on the reverse strand, counting down.
AAGTTTTTATCGGGGGGAGAAAAATACGCGTTGTACTCTTTTCCTTAACCATGGTTTTATCCCAATAGAGTTTTCCTGGTACGATTTTTAACGAGGCAACATTCAAAGTGTATTAAAAGATATGTGTACTCTTTTTCCTTCACTAGGATTTTTTCCCACAGGGTTTTTTCCTAGTAAGGTTTTAATGAGGCATATTATCTATGAACATTCAAGGGGGAGTGTTATAAAATATTATAGTGTGGATGTCCACTACACCAAGAAGGAACTCTCACCCATTATTTCCATTACTTTCCCCATTATGAAGATAACCATAACCTCCAACTTTATAACCATTATTCTTGTAATCTTTTACTTCTATAACCTCCTCCATTATATTCATGTTAATATCATGTTTATGACAAACCTTTTGTATGCCTCTATGTTACACTATAAATAGAGGCATAAGGGTTCATATTGTAGAGACTTGAAGATTTGGTGAACACTTGAAAGAAAGAAAGTTATCTCATATTATTCCTCTTGTTTTATATTTCTTGCACTACAACATTTTAGGCCTACGGCCACACTAAATCTAGACAACGCTTGTAAAGTGTTGCCTAAAATAGTTTTGGGGACGCTTTTAAAGCGTAGCCCAAGTTTTTAACTTTTAGCTTCGATAATATTGGCAACACTTGTAAAGTGTACTCCTTAATGGTATAAGTTACACTTTATAAGCGTTGTTAAAGTATGATATAATTGGCAACAACTATTTACATAAATGTCCATACTTTTAAAGTGTCCTATTTTTATAATCGTAAAAACACACTACTAAAAATTTGGTCTATGGAGACAGTTCATTTACCGTTGCATTAGGCTTCTATTTTGTTGCAATAGCTCTATTGCCACGGTTTAGGCAACCACTACAACAGATCGCGTAGCAATAGCACTGTTGCTATGGTTATTTCCGACAGTTCTTATAATCCCTATTACAACGGTTTTTTACCTTGTGTTATTGTCAACGGTTAAAGCCCTACTGAGACGATTATGAACCGTGGCAATAAACTTTTATGCGACAGTTATATGTGTTATAGCTACGTTTTTTTCCAATTCAACAACAATTTCTGTCAGTTGCAGCGATTTTTATATGGTAGTGCAACAGTTCTAAATTACTATGACTTTTACTCCATTGCTATTGCTACAGTTATTATTAGGCTTTTGCAACAACTATTTGCCTATAGCAACAATTCAGTTTAGGCTTTTGCAATCGTTACTATTAGTCTTTTGCAACAATTATTATTAATCTTTTGCAACAGATTCTACTGGTCTACTGCCACATATAATTTATAGAGCTATTGGATATAGAATATAAAATACACAAATCGATTCAATACCAAAATTACAATCCAAGATCCATGGTTAGGTAATATCGATAACAATAAAATATAGAACAATGTTCACGATTCAAAATGGGTGTACTGAAACATTACACATGAGTTTTTGGTCTTCAAAACTAAAAGATTTGTAGAACATTAAAGTTAATCAACATCAAGCCAGTCAACACCTAGGTCAAGTTCCCAGTACTGCTTTCATCCTCTTCTTCGATTTTATCACCTATAATGAAAATACAAAATAAATTAGCAAAATTTTCATACAAGCTTAGTAGTTCCACGCCAGTCATACATAAACTTTACTACTTGCTATCTATAATTGACATATAAATTCAATAAGCTTCAAATGACATAAAACAAAACAAAAAATTGATGAGGTAGAGAGTTAGGATAAAAAGTCTCCTACATTTCGGCCATAGGTGAATCTAACAGTAGAACCATCAGTTAAATCAATTCAATAAGGTGGGTTATTGGCATTTGGAGCAGTGAGGAGATTTTTGTTGTTTCTATTATCAATAATAAAGATTCTCTGATAATGAACAAATAGGGCATCTGTTCTTCATTTCTTACCAATATGATTTTAAATTCATAAAAAGTAGCAATGTATTATCATCACAAATCATACAATGTTATTAGTAATAGTCATTAAAGGAAAAGAATCTCAAATCATACAATGATACCAGTACTAGCCATTAAAGGAAATAAATAGATAAAATTAAAACTATGGAAAAACTATATGTAGGAGGATGAGACAGTTAAGGGAAAAACTTTTAACTAGGTAAATAACTCACAGCTAATGAGACCGATCCTAGGAAATACAAGCTAACCAAAAGGCCAACAAGGCCACCATCAGAAAAACTAGCTAAAAACAAGATCACCAAGGTTGCACAAAGCTCAAAGTGACATTTATAACAAGTCTACAAGCCGCAACAGAAAGAAAATAGAATCGCAATAGAGAAAGGAAATAGAATTGCAAATGAGACAGAACGAAGAAAAATAAGAGGAAGACAAAGACAAAGATAAGAAAAATAAGAAAGTGTCAAAATAGAGAATTAGCGACACTAACCTTGATCAGCCGCTTGTGGGGTAAGTAAGTTCTCTATGTGAAGGAACGGACAATGCTGCTAGTATGTTAGGATCAATTAATCATACATGCTGAAGTTGTGCAATTACATATGCGATAACTTCTAATCGCATAGTTCTGTATTGTTAATCAATTTGTTTCTCCATTTTTTACATCTTTTCTTGCATTTGTCGTACTACATCTTTTGTGGCATTTAAAGTTGGTTCACAGTTAGCAGATTTTATTTTCAAAGTAATCTTTATAACCTCCACTCCATATTGTCTTAGACGTCCCGAATGTTCAGAACCCATGAAGGCTGAAAATGCATCAACAAACTCACCATTTGCGTCCATTTGTCTTTCAATTTACTCCATTTCTGCCTAACAATGCATATCCAATAGCATGTAAACTAAATTTAGAACAAATACTGACTCAAAAAAATTAAAACAAATAATTGATCTCAAGAAAAACTTGTAAATAGATGACACTCGTACAATTTCACTAGTTGTATTTTCATTCGGGGCGGCCTTGTACAAACACCCGAGTTTCCTTGTCCTTGTGACCATGAAGATCTCCTTAGACGATACAGTTTCCTTATCTTTTTCCTAGTCACATAAAAATAAATATAAGAAATAACTTAAATAATAGGTTAAGACTTAATAATAAATAATAGAACACACCAATTTATTACAGACTAAAGCAAAACTTTTTTTGCCAGATAGGTGTGGGTTCATCAGCTTTTTCCGATTCTCAATTTTTGTTTCAGACATTTTTTGTGCTACATAATGTACTAGATGAGGTCAGTGCTTCCTATTTTCTAATACCAAAACTTAAAACTTGAACACTACTATACCAGCGTAAGATAAGTTGAATGCTATAATAGTCATCTAGTAACTAAAGAAACAATGGATGGATGCAGTTCAAGGAAAAATATTGTCCACAGATACAATTCCAATCTACTTGGAGAAAAATTTGACAATATTTAATGGACACGGAAGAGTTTGACAAGTTAATATCATATGAAGCCAAAACCAAACTGAAGACCTTACTTTTGTTAGTTTCAAAGCTCAACTCATATTATCTTTGATCATAAATAAAATCTGAGAAAGACCTTCAACTATAAGAAAATTAACCAAAAAATTAGAAGTCATAGATAAATTCAATAAGTTTCAAAGCTATGTGTTACCTTGTTCATCAGATTGTTCATCTGTTGAAAGAGTGATAGAATTCATTTGCACTTAATTCTCTACAAGTCGCTCCTCTGGTGGCTGCTCCTCTGTAAATTTTCTATATTCTTCAGATTGGGGTGCAACAGGCTGCTTCTCAATTAATTTTAGAAGATGCCCTTTCTTTGACTTTATAGCTTGAACTATTTTATTTGTTTTCAATAATCCTCATTTTTTATTTGCGAAGAATGAAAACGATCCAGGTTTATCATGTCTTATTTTTTTTCTATTTCTTTTTGAATGCTCTTGTTCACTCATAACTATTCAAAACTCGAGAGAGCAAGACCCAGGAGGTTCGCAACTACCACGGCCGTAAGAACTCCGCTCGTTCGTAAACAGTCTGGAAGAATCCATCTTTACTAAAACATAATCATCAAGATCTTACAAATTACATCTTCTTCGAGGTTAGATAATAATACAAGTGAAAAATCTAAATCTAGATATTAAAATCACTTAAACCAAAAGGCTTTCACTAGTATTATGTTTAAGTGAAAAACTTACCGTGCTTCGACTTGTAATAAGAAATATATCATTAGCAGGTGATAATACATAATAATACATGTGAAAGTCTAAATTCAGATATTAATCTTTATAGTTGGTCTAACGGAAACGTATGTTTATCTATCATACAATCATGAAATGTACTTGAGAATACAAATACATAACGTCTAAAGATAAAATAACTCATATAAAAGGAACAATATGAAAGGCTTATCAGATATTAGGCAAATAAGTTGATAAATAAGAAACATGAAAGGCAAAGACATTGGAGTGCAGGTCATTCGAGGAAAGTGAACAACAGTATACACTGTATTAGTAGGAGGCAATTTAAGAGGCAAAGTTTCAGCTAAATACGGTGTTATGATATACAACACATGGAAGGTTAGGAACATAAAGAAGTATATACTAGAGGAAATTATATACTAGTTTAGTCATTACACAGATACATAAAGAAGTAAAAGAGAGAAAAGGAGTAACTAGAGGAAATTATTTTTCATGATATTAAGGTTGTATTTCAACATACAATCTTAAAAGTTATTTCTATTTCAATTCTATACATATTTTTATTCCCAATTTGTGGAATCTTGCAGCTACAACGTACAGTGTTGAGGAATTTCATAATGGAAATTGCCTCAAGGTTGCTTTTATATTCTTAACTAGGAAACGTTCTTTATTATAGCAATTATTTTGAATGGATTTTGGAGTATACACCTCAATTTTTTGTTGCATTGCCTAACTACATCTATGTTGTAAGTTTCTGATTTTATAGATATATTCTTTAAGCATTTTAGGCTTATGTAGAGTTAAAAAAATTCTCATTTGAAATGTTTTAATTATTTTTTTGGTTTGTAGGCTCAACTTGAAACTGTTGTGTAGGCTTGCTGCAATATTGTTATTTGATAAAGCAACAAGACTATTTATGGTATTAACTCTCAAAGGGAATGTGAAATTTTTATCCCTTAAAGAACATAGATGTCGAAAACTTTTTTCTCATCTGCCATCGATTTATAGTAATCACAAGGCTATAATGTGAAGAAACAAATGCATACAGTGCCGTTTGCCAAAACATGAAAGGCTGGGTAGGAACATGAAAAATTCTCGAACACATAAATAGACATACTAGTTTAATCATCACACAGATACTATAAAAAAGTAAAAGAGAGAACAGGAGTAATATGTTTCAACATCCAGAATCCAATAAAATGGAGTTTTCACCAATTGTTTTACATACATTTGACATCAGTTGAAAAAAATATTTTTTCAACTTAACATATCATCTATGACAATAGCTATAGCAGTCATCTTTGGCAACATTCATGTGTTTAATCAACAATGATACAAAAATCAAAGTTCAGAACAATAATGTAATGACCCTAAAGGTCATTTTTGGAAATT
>NW_006239012.1:854446-863937 GCF_000226075.1 Solanum tuberosum | reverse complement strand
ACACGTGCCATCACATCCGGATTTGGGTTGTGACAAATAACTTCAAACTTTCGACCAACAGTAAATTTAACTTGACATGATAGATAGACGAAACTCAAAATACTAAAAACATTGGGAGAAAATCAACTACAAATCAGAATTTGTTTCATAAAAATGAAACTCAGCTTCACAATGATTTTTTTCTGAGCATTAAAATCATCACCAAATTTGAGATACAAACTCTAAACTACAAATAGATATCACACAGACCTAAACTAGAACAAATAATATAGATTTCAAGCAAACCCAATTGTTAGACTTTATGATTTCTAAAAGACCTTAAATAGAGTTTCTGATTTTTTAAAATAGTACATGTATAACAAATTAGAGACAATGAGGAATTAGAAATCACCTTAAAATTAGTATACCTTTACATGCAGAAGTTTAATGTGGAAGAAGACTACTGTTGGAGAAGAATACCACTATAGATGAACACTTCACACCGGAGAAGAAGACTACTGTGGGAAGACTAGTGCGGTAGAAGAAAAAAAATTCTTCACCGGAGATCCATGTTTGCTGTCGAAAAAGAAGTAGTCACCGGAGTTTTGAAATTCTAGGGCTAAAGCATTGTTGTTTATTTTGAGACCTTATTTCACTAAAAAAATAAAATAATGCGGGTCTACTAAATTAGTGGGGGAAATGAATTTTTGAGACATAAAATTTACGGGGACCAAAAAGTATACTTTTCACTAAAACAAATCATTTTCATAGAGTATTTTATAGCGACGGTTAACATGTATGTTGCAATAGAAAGTTTGTAGCGATGGTTAACATGTATGTTGCAATAGAAAGTTTGTAGCGACGGTTGTGCGGAAGATTGATACGCTCAAATTACACCTCCCTAAAGAAGTATAAGCAATTGTTATCAAGTAAAGAACTCAATTTGTAGGTTGGGGGTTGATCCCACGATGAATATGGTTTAGACTTAACTTTAACTTATGATTATATTCATTTAGTCAATGTATTTATGAGACAAGTAAGTAAGGGAGGGGGGGCGGGGTTGTGAAACAAATAACTGATTGATTGTTAAGTAACAAGTGAGCAAGATTCGAACTTTTGTTGTTATCAATGAGAGAGAGAAACTAGGGTGTATGTGTTCCCTATAAGCTATTAACTCGGTAATCCTAATAATAGTAATCCCTTCCTAGTGTATCACATGCAAAGTAGTAAGTTATGTATCCCTAAGTGCTTGGTCCGCCAAATAGGGAATTTCACCCCGCACCTTGGTCCGGCTTCGTGTGTATAATTTACTAACCCTTACATTTACATTGGATTAGACATCACATCAATGTATGACTTAGTTTTCACCCTCGCACCAACTGACATTAGACTATTAGATAGTATCACACTAAATCTCCATTGATAATTCTTTTCTTATTAAGTATCTCCTTGGTCCGGCAAGTAGCAACAAGGCGAGTTCTAACGCGTGCACTAGTTAAAAAGATTTATAAGCGAAAGAATTACCAGTACATGCATCAAAACTAGTCAAGAATTACTTAGTTATTATTCATACGTTGTTAATTGCTTATGGTTCCCACAACCGTGGTTGTGGACTTAGCTACTCATGCTTGAAAGAACACAATTCATATTTGTAGAAGAAGAATTCATGAACTTACCTATTGAGTAGAAGAAACCCGTAATCTTCAATTGAAATTCAAAGCAAGAATCTTGATAAACCAAAATTAGGAAATCAAACTGTTAAAGTTTGCAAGTTAATTACCAAGAAAATACCAAGAACTAAAATTATACTATGGTGTCTATCCCCCAAAAATGAGGTTTACATGCCCTATTTATATAAAAACATGTCCTAAACAAAAAGGAAACGAAATAAGAAAATAAATTTTTTTGAACACGACTTCAATCGACGATACTGACCTACAGACCGTGGACTGAACTCGGTCCGTAGGTCCCTTCCGTGGTTCAAGATTAAGACAATTTCTCAGAAGTTTTGGAACCTTCAACTCCCAGTTGCAATCAACAGACGTCCAGTACGGACCGTGGGTCGATCCACGGTCCGTAGGTCCTCTTCCGTGGCTCCACACTTAGAACTTTTCATCCTGTACTGGAACTTCAACTCTCAGTGATCATTGACGGACGTGCAGGACGGTCCGTGGGTTGACCTATGATCCGTCACTCGCCTCTGTAGTTCCACACTTGATCAGACTTTACATATGAGCACTCCATGCCTACCCACTGATGGACCGTGATTGGACCTACGGTCTGTAGGTCACTTCCGTGGGTGGCAACTTCTGCAGAATTTCAGTTGTATCTCTCTCAACTTTGTCCAAGCCTATTTCCTGTTATTTTAGCACAATAAACATTAGTTCTAATACAAAATGACCCTAGACACACACAAATCTTAAGCGAAATGCATTAAAAATACTGTAAACTCACGGTATATCAATACCCTCAACTTAAATTCGTTGTTTGTCCTCAAGCAACACACTAAGACTCTAAACGACACTTGTATAGAAGCAGACATTCAAACATAAGCAATCACATGACTTTCTATCCCAACTCCCTTTTTGAGTGCAAATCTTTTCTCTTAGACTCAACAAGCTAACTCATGCGGATCAAGATATGACAAAGATCGACCAATAGACACACAACATACACTTTTTCACTATCACCAAGGTACCAACTCTCCGACAATGTAACTAGTGCCCTTACTTCAAACGAAAACCCTTTTTCCACACAATGAATAAGATTTTGAGTACAAGGATTCACTAAACACTCACGCTCAGAAGTAACTTCAAGTATAGTTAGTGCTCAATGCCATAGGCTTGCCTTATTTTCACTGCTTAGATTCTCCAAACTAGTTGCTAGGATCACTATAGGACTTTCTTAGCTTGTAACGTAGGCTCAGGGTCAGGTGTGGTACATTTGGGTACTTTTAATTGACTTTCTGCCCTCCTTGACATTACATTGGCTTTTAACCTCTTTTCTACCTATTTTTGACATCCTTCCTTTTTATCTTCTTTCCCTTGACTCTTTTCACCATGGATGTAACTTTTGACTTTGTAGCTCTTATTTTTCACTTTCTTCTTTTTCTTTCACTTTATTTTTTTCTTTATTTTTCAGCACTTTTATTTATATCTTTTTGCTTCTTTGGCACAAAGTCACATCCTCTTCTATCTTCTCCTTTTCTCTTTTCATACCTATTTTTCTTTCGGTTTTCTCTTTCATAGCCACCCTCAACTTATGGATTTTCCATTAGTTGAGGTGCACATTATCCGATGTCAGACCAGGGCCAAGATTGAGGTTACTTTTAGCATTAGCCACCCTCAACTTAGGCTTTTGGCCTGAGTCAAGGTACACATGTCCAAGGAGGGATCAGGGCCAAAACACTTATTTTAGGGAAGGTGAGTTAGGTGAATCAAAAGAAATAGTCAATTTTAGGCTCAATTATTTGGATCAAAGGGAACATTGATTTCATTTGGTTGGACTCTTTTAGGCTTATGTGGACTAATTTGAACAAGGGCCTATGATCACTTCCCAACTTCTAGCCTAGATACTCTTAGCAGGACCAACGGGGTAAGTTCTAGATTGGCACAAACTGTCTAAACAATCAACTTTCCTCACACACTCTTGGCACATTGTTTCATTATCAGATTACTCAGTTCAAGTTTTAGCTTAAGTCATGAGATCAAATTGGTTCTTTATCATGTCATACTCAGAGCCAACACATTCAACTCATTCTAGCCTACATATTTTAGCACATATCACAACTTTTGGACGGGTATCATTTTTCTCTCTTAATTATGCCATCATGCTTCATTCTTTCTCATGCTTCTACACATACAACCCTAACATATGTCGGTTCAATAGAAATTAAAAAAAGTCTCTTGGGGGAAAAGAACACAAGCAAGAAAACCCCAAGAGAGGATTATGAGTTGGGTTACTCAGACTTCACCCTATCACTCATAATCCATTTACCCCACCCCCAACAAAATAGAGTGAATTATCCCCAATGCACAAAAAATAAAGAATAGAGGAACGGTGAAGCAAACCAGTGGCGCATAGCACCGAAGACCTATCCACAAGCGGGTGGGTTTGGTTTCTCGGAGCCCACTAGATCAAAACTTGGGTCACCATCAGTAGTGCCCACATCTACCATCTCAGCACCATCAGTAGTGCTAGCATCAACTCTCGCCTCACCATCAGTAGTGCTCACGCCAACTCTCACTGCACCATCAGTAGTGCTCAAGCGGCTAGAGGCACCAACACCTACCTCCCTATCCCGCTGCTGCCACAACCTCTCATCAATAATAGATGCCCTTCGAGCCACCTCAGTCTCTTGGTGCTCCCTCTTACTAACTCTTCCAACCTCTGTATCGTCAGAAGCTCGACGGAGCGGAGGCGCTTCCCAGCATGATGGGAAGCAGCAGGAGGTGGCATCCAATCCTCGAATAGAGCATCGAACACCGTATTATCAACGGGTGTAGTTGGGGCTTACTCAGGCTCAGTCTCTGGTGAATCTAGGAGGGTGTCTAGATCAGCCTGGAGACTAGCTAACTCCGTCCGGAAAGCAGACATATCTGTAGTGAGGGCTGGTCGCTTTATATACGCAACTCAAATGCATCAAGGCGATGGTGAATGACCTGAACCATTTGGTCCATCATCTGCTCAATCTGCTACTCAACCCTAGTCGTGAACTCCTCAATCGCACGCTGCATTCACGACCTCACAAGCTGAAGCATGGTAGCCATCTGAGCCTCCAATTTCTGGACTCGAGCTAAGGGCATGGAAACATACCTCGAAGAGGGGGTGGCTCTAGAGGAGCTAGGGGCCTGACTGGCTGCTGGAGAATGGGAAGCCAGGGCATCCTCAGTAGTGGCTGGAGGGACCGGCTCCTGACCCTGCATCTGCTCCACATATGCTACCAAGTCTGCTCTCAATGGAAACACCTCAACCTCCCGCTCTCTGCGTGGTGCCGCCATATTTCATCTCGAATCAAGCCTATATCCAGGGTCTTGGTCGCCTGGATCAACTTGTCGCAATGCTAAACCGTCACTCCAACATCCCTGCACAGCTGAAAAATAAGGCATGGGAAAGGGTAAGTGGTGGTGGCTTTGAAGTCCCTCTCGTGTATCTCCGCAATGATTATGTGGGCAAAATCCATCTCAAACCCTACAGCTAAGACTGCAACCATGGCTGTGCGGTCCCAAGTAAGAACATTGTTTGCCTGCGTATGAGACACTCTGTTTCACACCAACAGCCAGAAGAATTTGGCCACAAAAGTAAAGGTTGCCTTCCTGATGCCTACACTCGGTGTGCTGACCCACTCGACGCGCTCTCTGTCTATAGCAAGGTGACGGGACAACCAGCATAATAAATTCTCCCTCTACTATGTATTCCTCTGGAATTCCCCGCTCCTAACGATGTCCCAGCGATAATCAAACTCGGTCTTGTTGATCGCTAGAGTGTTGCCCGAACCATAGAGGAATTTGCGGATGGCGGTCTCGGATATATCGACCGCAAACCCACGCACTAGTGTAGATGTAAGAGGAGGCTGGGCGGCGGGCTTGTCCCATTTGTCAATAGAACCTCGAAGGGTGGATGCATAGGAAGTGTAGAACTCCCTGACGATCTCCTAACTGAAGGACCTTAGGCTACGGGCCATCCACTTACACCTGTGCTGCTGGAAGAGAGCTTGGATGTCAAGCATAGCATGAAGGCTACCTGTGAGCACCCGGCGCTCCTCGGTAACCAATCGAGCCATCTTATCTTTCTCATTCAGCATCTTGGAGTCGCGGTATATCTACCACTGGCCACTCAAGCACCATCTTTTGGGCTATCCAAGAACTCATGCAAGATCGGTACTCTGAGGCACTGGAATGTCATATGCACTATGAGCCTCAGAGGATGAGGCGTTGGCACTATTAGAACTGGAGCTGAATGCGGAGTTGGAGCTAGAGTCAGAATCAGAGGCGGACTCAGAACCAATCGGTGAACCGATCAGTGTATCCTCCTCATCAGACTGGGAGGCAGTGACTATGTTGGGAATCACCTGCCGTGCTTGATTCTGTGTGGTACGTGGTGCAGTAGGGGATATCCTAGTAGTGGGTGGGACATATGCAGAGTCAGTCTCCGCATCAATATCTTGATCAAGTAGCCAAAGGGTTGGTGCCACTGATTTGGACTTGCCCCTTGTGAAGAAGACCGGAGCTTTCCTGGGAGCCATGGTACCTGTGGAGACTTAGTTAGTACCAAAATAAACCAATGACACACTCGAAAAGATTTTAGAACAAAAACAAAAACTGAAAAATTATGTACAGTAGCATCAGTGACCACCTACGGTGGGTACCTATGGTCCGTGGCTCCCCTCCGTAGGTCAGAGATCCCAAAAAGTTGGGTCTCTGATGGGAACCACGGATGTGCAAAATGGTCTGTAGGTTGACCTACGGACCGTAGTCCACCTTTGTGGTTCCTCACTTAGAGGATTTTTCATGTGCAACAGACCCACGGACCCGACCCACGGTCCATCGATTTACCTACGGTCCGTGGACAGGGTCTCGTGGGTCAGATCTGTGACATATATCTGACATGCCTCATTTTTAGACCATTTTTTCAACAATTCAAACAATTAACCTAAATGTAATCATGCATTTCAACACAATTTATGATAGTTTGTCATCCCTAGGGTTCTGATTTCTCGCTATTTAACTTTGGTAGCATACAAAGCTAGGAACCCTAAGTCGAAACTACCATTTAGACTATTTACCCTGAGTTATTTGATTACAACGACAACACAATCACATTCTATCGTCCCAAGGGTGTTTCTAACTATAGTTTATCATGCAATTTCATACAAAAACAATCCAAGGTCAAGACCCACTTCGTGACTTCATGTATTGAACAATGAATACCGAAATTCAGAGTTAAGGTGAAGTCGTTTGTTTACCTTACAAGTATTGGAATTGGGTGATTGTGTGATGCAATAGACTCCTTAGACCTTTTTTGAACCTTTGACACCGAACCCCGACCTTGAACTCTTTGGTGAAGGGAAAATGTGATGAATTTTGGTAGAGAGGAATGGAGTAATAGGAGAGGAGAAGATAATTATGGGAAAGGAGAGTGATTTAGGGGATTTATGAGGGAGTTTTGGGATTTGGAGGGGTTAGAAACGGTTAGGAGGGAGTTTGGGTAATGGGGGGTGTATTTGAATTAAAGAGTTTTTATTAAAAGGGGGTCTGGGTCGGGTCGACAAAACCCTAACTTTGGACCCACGAAACCCCGTCTACGGGCCGTGGGTCGACCTACGGACCATGGGTCAGGTTCATAGGTACCTCAACACTTAGAAAAAAATTAGGCTACTTACCTGGGATCTACGAACGCCGTTCACGATCCGTGGGTGGAACCACAGACCATCGATGGGGTCCGTAGACCTCTGTAACAGACAATTTCTGCAGATTTGGCTTTCATCCCTGCACATTTAGCAACCGTTAGGACGTTCTTTTTACATTTTCTGGACACTTTTTAGACATGGACCCTATGCTATATCTAGCCAACACTAATACAAAAATAAAATGCCAATCTAATGAAATAAAGAAAACCAATTAAACAAAGAAAACTCCTAAATCGAAAAGAAAAACCTATAGTTGGCTAGATTGTACATCTTGGGTTGCCTCCCAAGCAACGCTCGATTTAACGTCACGGTACGATGCAGGCCTCTTGTTTACTCAAACTTCATCAAGGTAGTAGGCCTCAACCACTTTTTGCACACTCTCTTCTTTCCCCATGTAGACCTTGATCCTTTGCCCGTTCACCTTGAACCTTGTTCCTTCCTTGTTCTCGAGCTCGACCGCTCCATGTGGGAACACTTGAGTGACTATGAATGACACGGTCCACTTGGACTTGAGCTTGCCAAGAAACAAGCGCAACCTAGAATTGAATAGAAGCACCAGATCACCCACAACAAATTCACGCTTTTCAATCTTTTGATCATGATACTTCTTCATCTTTTCCTTGTACAAGGCTGAACTTTCATAAGCTTTTAGGCGAAACTCATCAAGCTCATTCACGTCATTCACTTTTTGACTCGATGCGGCTCCCCAATCCAAATTCAACTTCTTCAGTGCCCACATAACCTTATGCTCTAGCTCTACCGGCAAATGGCAAGACTTCCCTTATACAAGTTGGTAGGGGGACATACCTATAGGAGTCTTGAATGCGGTGTGATAGGCCCATAGAGCATCATCAAGCCTCCTTGACCAATCGGTTCTATTTGCATTCACAGTCTTAGCAAGGATTTGCTTTATTTCTCTGTTGGACACTTCAACTTGCCCACTAGACTGCGGATGGTAAGGAGTGGCTACATTGTGGCGGACTCCATATTTCTCAAGCAAACCCTTTGAACAACTTATTACTTAAGTGGGAACCTCCATCGTTGATAATTTCCCTAGGTGTACCAAATTTGGAGAAGATATTCTTTTTCAAGAATGTGGTGACACTTTTACCTTCATTGTTTGGAAGCGCAATTGATTCCACCCATTTCGACACATAATCAACCGCAATAAGAATATACTTCATCTCATGTGAACTAAAAAATGGACCCATAAAATCAATGCCCATACATCAAACAACTTAATCACCAAAATTGATTCATGGGTAGTTCTTGCCTCTTTGAAATTCCTCCTTCTCTTTGGCAACGATCACAAGACTTGGCGAAATCATGAGCATATTGGTGGATGGAAGACCAGTAATACCCAGACTGCAAAATCTTATGCGCAGTCCGAATACCACTATGATGCCCACCAACAGGCGAAGAATTACACGCCTCTAGTATAGTCATCATCTCAACCTCGGGCACACAACGAAGAATAATCCCATCAGCACAAATACAGAACAAATAAGGATCATCCCAATAGAACTTCTTTACATCATGCATAAACTTTTTTCTTTGGTGAAAAGACAAATCTGATGGAATCAGATCACTTGCCAAGTAGTTAGCAAAGTCTACGAACCAAGGAATCAGACCATGAGAAGCTGCCAATACCTGTTCATCTGGAAAAGCATCATCAATTTCAGCCCCATCTCCTAGCTTAAGCATAGCTTCTTCCTCTAATCTGGACAAGTGATCGGCAACTTGATTTTCGGTTCCCTTTCTGTCTTTCACCTCAAAGTCAAACTCTTGCAGTAACAAGACCCATCTAATCAAACTCGGTTTCGCATCCTTCTTAGCCATCAAATACCTCAATGCAGAATGGTCAGTATGCATTATGACCTTAGTACCAAGCTAGTAGGATCAAAATTTCTCGAATGCGAAAACTACCACAAGTATTTCATGTTCCATCACTGTATAGTTATTTTGAGCCACATTTAGAGCTTTGTTGGCATAGTAAATAGGATGAAGAATCTTCTCTCGCTTCTGTCAGAAAACCACACCAAGCGTCACTCCACTTGCATCGCACATTACCTCAAACAGTTGTCCCCAATCCGGTGAAATAATG
>NW_006239012.1:841360-852868 GCF_000226075.1 Solanum tuberosum | reverse complement strand
CTCTTAGAGGCTTGCAGACTAGTGTGTGCGGTGTTTAGATACGTTATGGCCATGTTGGCTTAGTTTGTTGGTTTGCTGAAGCTTGTTAGTTGTGTGATGCATTGTCTTGTTATATACATGCTTTCAGTTTTGGTATAGAGATCATGGTGGCCTTGACGGCCCAATCAGGACTTCTGTGCTAGCTGACAATTTCTTTATATGAACTCTTAGGAGTAGTTGTTTCTTTTGTAGATCTGTTGACAGGGGCCTTGCCGGCCAAGGGCTTAGCTTTAAGCCGAGATATACTTGTTTGTTTTCTTAAATGCATGTGACTGCCATGCGCTAGTAGCAAATGGTTCGGCAGGGTCGGCTTGGGCCTGAGTTTTGGCCTTAGGAGCCAGTTACGCTCCTTGAGTTTGGGGTGTGACAGGTTGCCCCCAATCCGGTGAAATAATGATTGGTGCGGAAACTAGCTTTTCCTTCAACTCTCCAAATGCTCTTAGAAAATCATCATCAAAATCAAACTTACACTCCTTTTCGAGCAATTTGCACAATGGGTGTGCAATTTTGGAGAAATCCTTGATATACCTCCTATAAAAGCATGCATGCCCAAGAAAACTTCTAACACCTTTAACAGAGATAAGTGGTGGAAGCTTTTCTATTACCTCTAATTTCTCTTTATGAACCTCAATACCCTTCTCAGAAATCCGATGACCAAGCATGATCACCTCTTTCACCATGAAGTGGCACTTTTCCCAATTGAGCACAAGATTGCACTCTTCACACCGTTTAAGCACCTCAGCCAAATGATCCAAACAACCATCAAATGAATCACTTACCACTGAGAAATCATCCATAAATACCTCAATAGTGTCCTCCACCATATCAGAAAATATCAACATCATGCAACGCTGGAAGGTCGCTGGAGCTTTACACAACCCAAATGGCATCTGTTTGAAGGCGAAAGTCCTATAAGGGCAAGTGAAGATGGTCTTCTCTTGGTCTTCCGGAGCTATGGAGATCTGATTGTAGCCCGAATAACCATAAAAAAGCAATACCAACCCTTACCAGTAAGGCGGTCCAACATCTGATCCATGAACGACATAGGGAAGTGGTCATTTTCTGTCCAAGCATTTAATTTCCAATTGTCCATGCATACTCTCCATCCAGTAACTGGCTGCATCAGAACAAGCTTGTTTTTCGCATTAGGTACCACAGTAATCCCACCTTTCTTGGGCACACTGAACATGACGCACCTAACTACTATCTGCAATGGGATAAATGACTCCAGCATCCAACCACTTGATGATTTCCTTTTTCACTACCTCTTGCATAGACGGATTTAGTCTTCTTTGGTACTCGATACTAAGCTTGTGATCTGGCATGAGTTGGATTTTATCAGAACAAATGCCAAGAGGAATCCCACTAATGTCCTCAATAGTCCACCCAATTGCCCTCTTGAACCTTTTCAACACAGAAACTAATGCCTCAACTTGCACCTCACTCAAATCAGCCACAATGATGACTGGTAAAGTACTATCTCTCCCAAGAATACATACGTCAATGTGATGGTAGAGCCTTAAGCTCCAATCTTGGAGCCTCTTCAAAAGACGGTTTTGTGGTGGAGAGTTGCAATTCTCCATATCTAGCTCCAATTTCGTTGGCTTGGAATGGAATTCGAACCTATCAAGTGCGGTGACCAATTCATCATAGTCTTCAATACCATCACCCTCAAAATTTATCATTACCGCTGCCAGTGCATCAGCACCCAACCTCTCCTCAATAGACACATCAAAACCTCACTCCACAATATGATTCACCACACACATTGATTTGAGATCGCTTTCCTGCTTCATGGACCTACACATATTAAAAGTTACCTCTTCACTGTTCAATTAGAACTTCATCTGCTCCTTCTCCATATCGACCAAGGCGCGCCCAGTAGCAAGGAATGATGTCCCTAAAATGACGGGGACATCAAAATCAACTTCACAATCTAGAATCACAAAATCCGCTGGAAAAATAAACAACTCCACTTTCACAAGTACATCTTGGAGAACACCAATGGGCCTCTTCACAGTTCTATTGGCCATGAGTATTTGCATCGCAGTTAGTTTTGAATCCCCTAAACCCAACTTCTTATAAATAGACAATGGCATCAGATTAATACTAGCACCCAAATCACACAACATCTTAGTAAAACGCAACAACCCGATGGTACATGGAATAGTGAAGGCACCAGGATCCTCCTTCTTCTGCACAAGTAACCTCGTAGCAATAGCACTACAATGTTGCAATCTATCATCATCTTTAAAGCTCACGACCCTCTTCTTCGTCACCAAATCTTTCATAAATTTTGCATACCCAGGCATTTGCTCCAAAGCCTCTATCAACGGAACATTGATGGAAAGTTGTTTCAACATAGTAATAAACTGCGGTATTTCCCTTCTTCATTCTTCTTTACCAACCACTGTAGGAATGGAGGTGGAGGTCTAGGCATGGGGAAAACTTTTTGGGTTATCTCCGCTTCTTTCTCTGTAGCATTCTTGGACTCTCCAGTTACCTCAATCTCATTATCATCTTTCTCAACTACAATTTCAACCTCAGACGGCATAAGTGGATCAATGGTCTGCTTACCCCCTCAAGTAGTGACTGCCATACAATGCCCATCATTCTTCAGATTCTGGATGGTGTTGCTAGGAAGTGTGCCAGGCTGACGTGGGTTGACTGTAGTGGACAATTGATTCATCTGCTGCTCAAGTTGCTTGATCAACACTGCATGGGCATCAACTTTTTGACCGATTCCAGACAATTCGTTTCGCATCTCCTTCACATTCTCATCAGCGGAGTCAACCTCTTCATCATCTTCTGCATCATATCCTCAATTCGTCATATACTACCCCCAGCTTCCCTATTGCCAGATTCCCAATTTTGTGGAGGAACATAAGGCCTAATTTTATCCTTTCTATTACCATAGTTGTTCCAGTTGTAGTTGTTGTCACGATTGTAGTTCCCATCCGGACATATTGACCCTCTCGATTGTAGTTGCCATAGTTTTGACCTTGGTTTCCTTTCCCTTGGTGTCAATTATTCGAGTTGGAACCTTGGGCATTGGCTCGGAAACCCCCCGTCTGATCATTCACCAAGTAAGCATCCTCCTCTTAATAACATTCCTCTTTCGGTGGTGGTGGAGTCCTAGTCAATTAATTCACCGCATTTACCTTTTCTGGACCTCC
Source organism: Solanum tuberosum (assembly GCF_000226075.1). Classification (NCBI taxonomy): domain Eukaryota; kingdom Viridiplantae; phylum Streptophyta; class Magnoliopsida; order Solanales; family Solanaceae; genus Solanum; species Solanum tuberosum. The sequence continues at coordinate 849,653 of NW_006239012.1, read as the reverse complement.
ATTTACATGCTTCAATACCAACCTAGGTTTTGTCCTTATCTGCGCCATCTCCTTACAAATGTCATCGGCAGATTGCCTAGGTGCAGCTTGAACTGCAAATGTGCTCATTCCCGTGTCAGACTTTTGAGTGCTCCATGCTTTATTGTTTCAGGAAATCTTCTCCAGTTTCTCAGCGATCTTCTCAAAAGTGCACTCACCATATGATCCTCCAACGACATTATCAAGAACTGAAGCACTGCCTTACCATTGTCATCTTGACCTCTGTAGAAGTACTCCTTCAGTGATTCATCATCAATGCAGTGGTTCGGAACACTTCTGATGAATGCAGTGAACCTGTCCCACAACTACTCAAAGACTCTCCAGGTAGTGCCACGAAGTTGTTGAGTTTATCTTTGTGGTTCAATTTCTTGACAACGGAAAGTACTTGGCCATGAACACCTTGTGCAATTGATCCCATGTATGAATAGAGTTGTACGGAAGCTCAGAAAACCATACAACAACATCACCGGTCAATGATAGAGGGAAGACTCTCAACCCTATGATGTTCATATCCAACTTTGATTGCCCCACACAACTCTTACAAACACTCCTCAACTTGGCCATGTGCCCATGCGGATCTTCCGAAGCCATACCAGAAAACAAACCCCTCGTTGTAAGCATCTGCATCAAACTACTAGTCACTACGAATTTGTGCCCCAGAGGTAGTGGAGGGAGAAAAATAGGTCCTTCAGATTCAACAGTATTAAACTCGACCCTGTAGTTATCTTGCAGCCTTGGTTCTGGCAGATTTTTCACCCTTAATGCATCTCCAAGTAAGTTTTCGCCATGAACCTACGCATTTTCCTTAACAACCCCAGGAGGCTGCAACTAAACTCCATCACCTAGATTCCCACCGATTAGATTGAGTTGGACCCCTTGATTATTCATCCTTCTCAAAGTTATGTTCAACTCTGGATCGTATGGGGTCAATGGTTCGCCTCGACTCCGTGTACTTGGCATACAATAGAGTAGAAACCTGTAAAAAACAAAAAACAAAAATAAAAGTAAAATTAGGAAATAATTGACTAAAGTTCAATAATGTAGTTAAACTTAATCTAAAAGTCAAAATTTGATACGCTCAAATTACACCTCCCTAAAGAAGCATAAGCGATCGTTATCAAGTAAAGAACCCAACTTATAGGTTGGGGTCGATCCCACGAGGAACATGATTTAGACTTAACTTTAACTTACGAATATATTCGTTTAGTCAACGTATTTCCGAGACAAGTAAGTAAAGGGGCGGGGGGTTTGCAAAACAAATAACTGATTGATTGTTAAGTAACAAGTGAGCAAGATTCAAACTTTTGTTGTTATCAATGATAGAGAGAAACTAGGGTGTATGTGTTCCCTATAAGCTATTAACTCGATAATCTTAATAATAGTAATCCCTTCCTAGTGTATTACATGCAAAGTGGTAAGTTATGTATCCCTAAGTGTTTGGTCCGCCAAATAGGGAATTTCACCCCGTACCTTGGTCCGGCTACTTGTGTATAGTTTACTAACCCTTACCTTTACCTCGGATTAGATATCACATCAATGTATGGCTTAGTTTTCACCCTCACTCCAACTAACATTAGACTATTAGATAGTATCACACTAAATCTTTGATAATTCTTTTCTTATTAACTACCTCTTTGGTCCGGCAAGTAGCAACAAAGTGAGTTCTAACGCGTGCACTCGTTGAAAAGATTTCTAAGCGAAAGAATTACCAATACATGCATCAACACTAGTCAAGAATTACTTAGTTATTATTCATACGTTGTTAATTGCTCATGGTTCCCACAACCGTAGTTGTGGATTTAGCTACTCATGCTTGAAAGAACACAATTTATATTTGTAAAAGAAGAATTCATGAACTAACGTATTGAGTAGAAGAAAGCCGTAATCTCCAATTGAAATTCAAAGAAAGAATATTGATAAACCGAAATTAGGAAATCAAATTGCTAAAGTTTGCAAGTTAATTCCCAAGATAATACCAAGAACTAAAATTATATTATGGTGTCTAACCCCCAAAAATGAGGCTTACATGCCCTATTTATAGAAAAACATGTCCTAAAAAAGCAAATGAAATAAGGAAATAAAATTTTCTGGACGCGACTTCAATCGATGATACTGACCTACGAACCGTGGACTGACCTACGGTCCGTAGGTCCCTTCAGTGGCTCAAAACTTAGACAATTTCTCAGAAGTTTTGGAACCTTCAAATCCCATTTGCAATCGATGGACGTGCAGTACGGACCGTGGGTCGATCCACGGTCTGTGGGTCCTCTTCCATGGTTCTACACTTTGAACTTTCCATCATGTACTGGAACTTCAATTCTCAGTGATCATTGACGGACGTGCAGGACATCCCGTGGGTCAACATATGGTCCGTCACTCGCATCCTTAGTTCCACACTTGGTCAAACTTTCCTACCCACTAATGAATTATGACTGGACCTACGGTCCGTAGGTCACTTCCGTGGGTGGCAACTTCTGCAGAATTTCAGTTGTATCTCTCTCAACCTCATCCAAGCCTATTTCCTACAATTTTAGCACAATAAACATTAGTTCTAATACAAAATGGCCCTAGACACACAAAACTTTAAGTGAAATGTATTAAAAATACTGTAAACTCACCTTACATCAAAGATGCCATGGTTTATTTTAAGAATTGTTCTATTAGATCTAAATATATATTGTAGCGATTATAAGCGTTGCAACAGATAATCTAGTGCCACAGTTGAATAAGTGTTTCCAAATAAGTGTTGCAGTAGGTCGAATTTCTAGTAGTGACAACACATTACAAATATGACCTTAAAAGTTTTCACTAAAATATTATATTCCCTCCAACATTTTTAACTCTCCCTCCCATTTTATTAAGCAAAAAACATATTTCATAAAACATTAAAATTTACGTTTCCCCCAAATCAAAACTAAAGAACACGCTGAATCCCCCAAATCGAGCTAAGAGCTTTTCTCTCCGTCAAATTTTCTCGTTGAATCACTGAAGAACACGCTGAATCACTGAAGAACTTCTCGCTGAATCACTGAAGGTTTATCAGGTAATTCATAAAACATTAAGACTTTCTTTTCCCCCAAATCATAAAAACTACCCGTCAATTTGAAGAACACGATTTTCTCTCCAAGCTAAGTCTGAAGAACACGATTTCCGTCAAACATTCTCACAGATTTCACGATTTCTTGTTGAAGAGCTTAAGGTTACGCCTCACAGATGAACACGCCTTACTAAAATGCTTCACTTGAGGTGATGATGTCTTAAAGCTTCATCACATTGAAAGTATTTTGTTGGAATAGGGTTTATCAGGTAAGAAATTGTATCTTTGAAAGTCAAAATTTTAGCTTTAGGGTTTTGATATTTCTGTGTCTGCAGATACAATTTTTGTTATTTTTTGGAAGTCTAACTCGTAGTTGTATTACCCACATACGTTATGATATTCGCCTGGACAGTTCTGAATGAGGCATGCCTTACTCAGAATAATATGATGAGAAGGAAAATTCAACTATCCATTAGATGTAATATGTGTAAAAAGAAAAGCTGAAAATGCTACCCATCATTTTCTACATTGTGAAGTTGCCTTTGATCTTTGGAGCATGTTTATGTGCATTTCTGGCCTCAAATGGGTCACTCCTAAATCATTAAGGAAAGCATATAGGTCTGGGTGTTTGTGGGATGTTGATAAATCCATCAAGAATATCTGGAAAATAATACTTGTTTGCATTTTTTTGTAGCATATGGTTGAAAGAAATATGAGGTGTTTTGATGGGGTTTCAACTCCCATAGATTCTTTAAAGGCCAAATGTATTTCTAGTTTATTAATCACTAACACCATGTATCATCATCAATATTTCAATATTTCTCTAAGTAAAATAGCAACTACAAGTGTTATTTTATTCCTATAACCATAGTTTTTCCATTTTGGAACTTTCTCCTGTTTTATTCGAAATCAGTTGATGTCATCCAGACAACTGAATTCTAACATTTGTCAATAATAAAAAAGGGTAAGTCATATTGAGTTGAGTTTCTAGCTCAAATTATGTACCAAGGTTGTAGTAAAAAAGGATGTCCATGTCCTTTCTAGACCTCTTTTGATATATGTATTTCAGTATGTGTTCATTCTAATCACTGTAGCATTTTTACAAGTAACTTATGTGTAGATATCTTATCTTTTATTATGAGTTACTGCTTAAATTTGGTTTGCTGGATGTTCTACTACTTTCCGGTTTCAGTGTTTGAATTGTTTCTTTTAGATATTATGCAGAAAGATTCTAATTTTATATATATATTTTTTTTATTTTATATTTTATTTTAACTTTTAATATTCCACATAGCCATAATTATTTGGGTGCATTGCCTGATCTAATGTATTTTATTGCCTTGGTGCACCAGAGAATTGATGAAGTGTAAGGTAATGACATTTAATTCCATATTAAGACATGCAACAAATGTCCTCTTTTGTTGTAGGGTTAGCTGCATGGTAGCTGTTAATGACATTGGTGCTTCAGCAATCAGCTATCATTTTCTTGGGTTACCTATTAAAGGTTATTATATGTTATCCTGATAATAATCCTGCCCTTCTTACCCATATGTATTACAGCTCTAATTCCTATTGCTCAGTTTTGATGCATGTAAAATGTATACCTTTATTTTATTTACTTCTTAATTTTTCCTTTTCCCCCAAACCTGGATGAGTTAATGATGATTGATTTGGAAGTTTATGTCTAATCTTTTTAAAGCTTAGGCGAGATTCTACCTCCAACATTTATTTTGTTGACGTTCATACGATGGTGCCTTTTAGAAGATTACGTCCAAATAATTCGTGTAACCAGAGCTGGTGGAAAGATGATGCTTCTAACATACTGAAAATCTTATCCCACCATAAATTCATGGATTTTTGTATGTTTCCCATGTTGTATTGAATTTTTACTCTTAGCTTACAACCAAAAGGTTTTTTAAAGCTTATAAAAACTTACCTCTCTTTTTTTCACAAGCTAGTAAGCTGGATTTAAATCTAGCTTTTTTTCTTTTGCATCCTCACAGGGATGACAGTTGGACACCAGTTGGTTTGTGTTGTAAACACCAACTCAAATATCTTTTTCCCTTCTAGTTTTTGAAAGTTGGATTGTTATGCCCTCTATTTGAAACTAAGGAGCTGCTCTACAATTTTTCATTAAACTCTTTTCATAAGTCAAAAAGTCCATTACTATTTAGAATTTGGAGAAAAATAATGGTCACCTTTTAATAAATCTAAAGTTATTATAAGAAGAAAACTTCTTAATTTCCTAGTTGCTAATTTATCTAGTTTTAGCACTTGAAATTATTTTTTAATCTTTCTTGATATCTATTGCGATATAAAGTTTTTGAGTATTTGCATATATTTTTTGGTCTTTGGAGGCTACACACTTTACATCCCTGCAACTCATATATGCACAATTGGTTGCACTCAAGAATCTATTTGCATTTGATGTTTATATACATGTTCCTTGCATGATGTGCTACATTCAGTCTTATTCCAAAATCAAGTGCTTTGTTTCTGTCCATCTTGAGTGGTCTAAATTGATTATTAAGATTAGAATGCTCGTCACATAAACTAAGTGCAGGTACACCTGAACAACTAAAACAACAACCAAGGCAATAACATTAGTTTTTGAGTTTGATGTTCATGATCAATTGATCATGTTGTTCATTACTTAGTTGGTTGTAAAGGTGGATCTGTTTAGGCATGTACGTATATACTGTAGTGAAAATATTACCATTATGATAGTTATTTTTACCATTTTAGTAGTTTATCTATTACTGAATATATACAGTCATTTTTAAAAAAATCTCTTTTATAAGTCTAGTCGCAAATCTTTCAGGGTGCAAATGGTGCAACACGAGATGAGTTATTGTTACAAATTGATGTAACTGTTATGTTCATGCAGGTAAAAGCACTTTGTGGTAGATGGATCCGTATCACATGGACATAAAGGTCCATCTTATGGAGGCTTATTTGTTAGACGGTCATTATTTTTTATTAATACGTACTAGAATGGACACACATTAGCTAAATTTGAATTGCTTACAGATGGGCTATATGCATACTTGTATCTATGGGGCTGAGATATACATTTGAATCGACATATATGCATACATAAATACATTTCATTATGATTTCTTTTGACTACTTTTGTGCACTCATTGCTAATTTGTTAGGTCTAACTAACATTATTATATTATTCACAGCTCAATCAGTCGTGTTTTCTCAGCCATTACTATAATATCATAAATTATGTGGCTTGGGAGTTGGAAGGGGGTGATGGTGCCAAGGGTAAACTTAAATTCATGCTCAAGATTTTGTATAAATGTTATGGCTTATTTTCATGTAGGGCAGCAAAGATGGGCTTTGTCTACTCAAAAAGCTGGAAGCTGTAAGAAAGAAAATGAAGTGTGTTAATGAATTATATGTGATAGACGGTAGTGATCACTCCTTCAAAATGTGCAAAAAGCACTTGCAGTTGATTGAGTCCACCCAAGAGGAAGCTGAAAAGCTTGTTGTTCATGCTATTGCAACTTTTGTTTCTAATCATGTGAAAGAGGGGTGAAGTACTTAATGGTAAGAAACGGATGATAGTTTAAAATATTTTGTCCAGTTTGCGCAAAGATGGTTCGTGAATGCTTCCTTGAAGTATACAGGTTTTAGATCTGTTCCCTTTCACAGTTTGTGGATGTCCAGGTTTTAGATCAATTTTGTGAAATACTCCGTCTGTTTCAATTTGTTTGTTTATTTTCCTCTTTTTTCATGCTTTCTTTGGTGCGACTGCTATCCTGAATTACAGGATCCCTATTTGGATTTTTCTCCTTCTGCCCCCCCCCCCCCCGTTCTTTGGCCTAAAATGGACTTAGAGTTGGCATTGATGTATTGATACATTCCTATGTGCGATTGTGACTCTATTTTGCGAGAATTAGGTGTGTCATCTTCCCTTTTTTCCACATTGAGATTGTTGTGAGGTGTTCTGCCAGGTGAGGGGAAGAATCCCCAATGTCTTAGCTTTGAGGAGTCTTGATTTTGGTGCTTGGTTTGTGTTATGTTCTTTTTCATATGGTGTGTAAATATTTATTTGTAAGAGTTGCTGCAATCTGCTATAATACAGTGATGCCTGAACTCAACAAATTTGCAGTCTGCAATCTGGAACTGCTGCAATCTGCTATAATACAGTGTTGCCTGAACTCAACAAATCCATTTTGTGCATTATGTAATTAAATGGTTTAGGTTACTCATGGAATGATACATTGCAGGAGCAGAAAGCCTCTTTAAATCCTTAAACATATCATTTTTATCTACTTTTGACAAGTTTACATTTTGACTATCATAAGAATATTGATAAAGTCTTCTCTCTTATTTATCTTGTACCTTTGCTTATTGGTGACTGCTTCTAAGTCAGATTCTCCCGGAACACTTTATATTGTACTTGATGCATTCATCTGATTGGCTGTGTATCGTATGAGACCTTGTTATACTGAGGTTCAAGAAAGTTTATTGAACATTTGCAGGTTGTAGAATTCATGTTCTTCCTATGTGCTAGTCTCATTGATATCATTGTGACTAAGTTTGTCATGTTCCATTCTAATGGAAATGGTCTATATTTGATTAATCGAACTTCTAATTACTCTTCATTTGTTATCTAATTGTGGTATATGAGTGTTATTTTTGCTAAGATCATAATCTTGCTCAACTTATCTTTGTCAATGAAACTGAAGTTTCATTATGTTACCTCCTTTGAGTTGCTATGTTTCATCCTTTGAGTTGATGTGAGGTGTTCTGCCAGGCGAGGGGAAGAATCCCCAATGTCTTAGCTTTGAGGAGTCTTGATTTTGGTGCTTAGTTTGTGTAAATATTTATTTGTAAGAGCTGATGCAATCTGCTATATATAGTGCTGCCTGAACTCAACAAACACTACTAAAAAACTGTTAAAAAACGACGGAAGTAAAAGCTACGGACGGCGTCGCTCCAAAAAGCGACGCCATTAGCCATACTGTCTATCGCTTTTTAATTAAAATAATATTTTTTTTAAAAGCGACGGACGGCATCGCTTAGTCCGTCGCTTTTTTCGCGGATTTTTGCTAATTAATTATTTTATATAGATAGCGACGCAGTCCGTCACTTTTTATAAAAAATAATTATTTATTAATTTAAAAAAATCCACGCCGTCCGTCGCTTTTTATTAATTTGAATTATTTAATTATTTTTTAAATTAGCGACGGATAGCATCTT
>NW_006239012.1:817380-840924 GCF_000226075.1 Solanum tuberosum | reverse complement strand
TATGTATGTATGTATGTATGTATGTATGTATGTATGTATGTATGTATGTATGTATGTATGTATGTATGTATGTATGTATGTATGTATGTATGTATGTATGTATGTATGTATGTATGTATGTATGTATGTATGTATGTATGTATGTATGTATGTATGTATGTATGTATGTATGTATGTATGTATGTATGTATGTATGTATGTATGTATGTATGTATGTATGTATGTATGTATGTATGTATGTATGTATGTATGTATGTATGTATGTATGTATGTATGTATGTATGTATGTATGTATGTATGTATGTATGTATGTATGTATGTATGTATGTATGTATGTATGTATGTATGTATGTATGTATGTATGTATGTATGTATGTATGTATGTATGTATGTATGTATGTATGTATGTATGTATGTATGTATGTATGTATGTATGTATGTATGTATGTATGTATGTATGTATGTATGTATGTATGTATGTATGTATGTATGTATGTATGTATGTATGTATGTATGTATGTATGTATGTATGTATGTATGTATGTATGTATGTATGTATGTATGTATGTATGTATGTATGTATGTATGTATGTATGTGTATGTAATTTTAATTAATAAAATCAACCTCAAAAGGTGAGTTTATATTAAAATAAATTAATAAATACCGACCTCTTTAGGTCGGTATATTTAAATAATTATTTTATTTAGATAATATCGACTTCACGATGTCGGTATGTTGACACCCAATTTTGACCAACCTATAACCGTTCGGAAGTGTTATTCAGTTAAATACGTATTTTTTTAAAACTATTTTGAGTTTAAATTTTTAATCAATTTTGTCTAAAAATTATATATTTTAGTATGCATGCTTTATAAAATTATAGTAAATATTATTAAAAATATTTTTAAAATTATAAGTAAAACTCGAAAAAATTATTTTATTCAAATGTTTTAAAATTTAAGTGATTTTTATTATATAAAATGTTATAATATTTGTAGTATTTTAATTGGATAGCATATCTTTAAATTTTCTCGAAATCATTTAATTTTTAGCCCATTTTGATCTAATCCCTTTCAATTCTAGCTTTTTCCTTATCCAATTCATTGCAATTCTAGTCACCTCAATCCAATTTCGTTTTTCAATTATAGCCTCTTATATCAATTTTAGTTGCAATTTTAGCCATTCATTCATTGCAATTATAACACTTGTCCAAATCTTGAAATATTAGTTTAAATCCGAACCGTCCATCCTTTAAGTGAATCCTAGATCAAATCCTAGCCGCTCATCTTAACTAATCCAATGGCTCAGATTAAATCTACCTAACCTTCCTATTTTTTTACCTATAAAAAAGACCAAACCCTTTTTTGAAATCTCATTCTTTTCTTCTCTCTCTAGCAGCGCCGCAACCCCCTCCATCAGTGAGAACTAGCGAGAGCTCCACCATCGCCGTTGAGCTCTCCCTCTCGCTCCTCCCGTCGCCCTCCTCCCTTAGCTTTCCTCTTCTCATCTCTTCTCTCCTTGGTCCCTCCCGTCTCTTCTCTCCGGCGAGAATGGTGAGACAAATGGCTGCCTCCCTCTCGTCTCTCCAATCAGCGAAATTTCACTGCTCTCTCTCTCCCTCAACTGCTCCGGCCAGCGAGCTCCAAGCAATCAGCATCAGCAGCCGGCGAGGAGAGCAATAACATCTCCGGCCAACAACAACCAGTGCGAGAGCCAGCTCCGACGAGCTACCGGCGAAACTGACCCCGACCTCGACCCACCACCCTTCTCCTTTAATTCAAGGTTAGGGTTTCATAATATTATTTTAATTTCTTTCAATTTGAGTATTGAATCTGTTAATTAGTGTATTGAATTCGTTTTTTATTGATTGTTAGTTTGATTGATTGTTAGTTAGTAAGTGAATGATTTAGGGTTTTTGATTGTTAGTTTGAATTAGGGATTATTTGATTGTTAGTTTGTGCTTGTTGATTGTGAATTGAAAATTTTAATGTTGGGGTTAGTTTGAATTAGGGTATCTTAGGATTTGTTTGAAATTCAATATTTCTTGAGTTAATTAGTTTGATTTTGGAATTGTAAGATTAGATTTAATTAGGGTATTTAAGGAGTTGTTTGAATTTAGGATTTTAGCACTAGTTAGATTTTGGGATTTTAGGTAGTTTGAATTTGTGATTTTAAGACTAGTTTGAATTTTGAATTTAGGACTAGTTTGAATTATTATTGAGATTTTAGGACTACTAATAGTTTGAATTTGGAGTTTTAGCAATATAGTTTTATTTTTGAATTCTAGGAGTACTTTCAATTTGTGATTTTAAGACTAGTTTGAATTTGGAATTTAGGACTAATAGTTTGAATTATATTTGATATTTTAGGACTAATTAATAGTTTGAAGTTGGGACACTAGCTAGCTAGTTTGAATTTAGAATTTTAGGGATTTGAATTACAACTTAATTAGAACTTATAATTAATTATAACTTGAATTTACTATAAATTGAACTTAATTAGGAATATGAACTTGAAATTATAACTTGAACTTGGAACTAATTAGCTTGAATATATAACTAATTAAGTTTAGAAATTAGATATGAACTTGAATTGAAACTTGAACTTATTAAAACTTGAGAATATATATATATTAAATAAGTTAAATTAATTAATGTGGTTTAGTTGGTGGATTTAGTGTTGTATTAAGTCAAAACTAAACTAGTTAAAGTTGTTAAGTTGTTTAAATAAGTTAAATTAATTAATGTGGTTTAGTTGGTGGATTTAGTGTTGTATTAAGTCAAAACTAAACTAGTTAAAGTTGTTAAGTTGTTTAAATAAGTTAAATTAATTAATGTGGTTTAGTTGGTGGATTTAGTGTTGTATTAAGTGAAAGCTAAACTAGTTAAAGTTGTTAAGTTGTTTAAATAAGTTAAATTAATTAATGTGGTTTAGTTGGTGGATTTAGTGTTGTATTAAGTCAAAACTAAATTTGTTAAAGTTGTTAAGTTGTTTAAATAAGTTAAATTAATTAATGTGGTTTAGTTGGTGGATTTAGTGTTGTATTAAGTCAAAACTAAATTTGTTAAAGTTGTTAAGTTGTTTAAATAAGTTAAATTAATTAATGTGGTTTAGTTGGTGGATTTAGTGTTGTATTAAGTCAAAACTAAATTTGTTAAAGTTGTTAAGTTGTTTAAATAAGTTAAATTAATTAATGTGGTTTAGTTGGTGGATTTAGTGTTGTATTAAGTCAAAACTAAATTTGTTAAAGTTGTTAAGTTGTTTAAATAAGTTAAATTAATTAATGTGGTTTAGTTGGTGGATTTAGTGTTGTATTAAGTCAAAACTAAATTTGTTAAAGTTGTTAAGTTGTTTAAATAAGTTAAATTAATTAATGTGGTTTAGTTGGTGGATTTAGTGTTGTATTAAGTCAAAACTAAATTTGTTAAAGTTGTTAAGTTGTTTAAATAAGTTAAATTAATTAATGTGGTTTAGTTGGTGGATTTAGTGTTGTATTAAGTCAAAACTAAATTTGTTAAAGTTGTTAAGTTGTTTAAATAAGTTAAATTAATTAATGTGGTTTAGTTGGTGGATTTAGTGTTGTATTAAGTCAAAACTAAACTAGTTAAAGTTGTTAAGTTGTTTAAATAAGTTAAATTAATTAATGTGGTTTAGTTGGTGGATTTAGTGTTGTATTAAGTCAAAACTAAACTAGTTAAAGTTGTTAAGTTGTTTAAATAAGTTAAATTAATTAATGTGGTTTAGTTGGTGGATTTAGTGTTGTATTAAGTCAAAACTAAACTAGTTAAAGTTGTTAAGTTGTTTAAATAAGTTAAATTAATTAATGTGGTTTAGTTGGTGGATTTAGTGTTGTATTAAGTCAAAACTAAACTAGTTAAAGTTGTTAAGTTGTTTAAATAAGTTAAATTAATTAATGTGGTTTAGTTGGTGGATTTAGTGTTGTATTAAGTCAAAACTAAACTAGTTAAAGTTGTTAAGTTGTTTAAATAAGTTAAATTAATTAATGTGGTTTAGTTGGTGGATTTAGTGTTGTATTAAGTCAAAACTAAACTAGTTAAAGTTGTTAAGTTGTTTAAATAAGTTAAATTAATTAATGTGGTTTAGTTGGTGGATTTAGTGTTGTATTAAGTCAAAACTAAACTAGTTAAAGTTGTTAAGTTGTTTAAATAAGTTAAATTAATTAATGTGGTTTAGTTGGTGGATTTAGTGTTGTATTAAGTCAAAACTAAACTAGTTCAAGAGTTAAAGTTGTTTAAATAAGTTAAATTAATTAATGTGGTTTAGTTGGTGGATTTAGTGTTGTATTAAGTCAAAACTAAACTAGTTAAAGTTGTTAAGTTGTTTAAATAAGTTAAATTAATTAATGTGGTTTAGTTGGTGGATTTAGTGTTGTATTAAGTCAAAACTAAACTAGTTAAAGTTGTTAAGTTGTTTAAATAAGTTAAATTAATTAATGTGGTTTAGTTGGTGGATTTAGTGTTGTATTAAGTCAAAACTAAACTAGTTAAAGTTGTTAAGTTGTTTAAATAAGTTAAATTAATTAATGTGGTTTAGTTGGTGGATTTAGTGTTGTATTAAGTCAAAACTAAACTAGTTAAAGTTGTTAAGTTGTTTAAATAAGTTAAATTAATTAATGTGGTTTAGTTGGTGGATTTAGTGTTGTATTAAGTCAAAACTAAACTAGTTAAAGTTGTTAAGTTGTTTAAATAAGTTAAATTAATTAATGTGGTTTAGTTGGTGGATTTAGTGTTGTATTAAGTCAAAACTAAACTAGTTAAAGTTGTTAAGTTGTTTAAATAAGTTAAATTAATTAATGTGGTTTAGTTGGTGGATTTAGTGTTGTATTAAGTCAAAACTAAACTAGTTAAAGTTGTTAAGTTGTTTAAATAAGTTAAATTAATTAATGTGGTTTAGTTGGTGGATTTAGTGTTGTATTAAGTCAAAACTAAACTAGTTAAAGTTGTTAAGTTGTTTAAATAAGTTAAATTAATTAATGTGGTTTAGTTGGTGGATTTAGTGTTGTATTAAGTCAAAACTAAACTAGTTAAAGTTGTTAAGTTGTTTAAATAAGTTAAATTAATTAATGTGGTTTAGTTGGTGGATTTAGTGTTGTATTAAGTCAAAACTAAACTAGTTAAAGTTGTTAAGTTGTTTAAATAAGTTAAATTAATTAATGTGGTTTAGTTGGTGGATTTAGTGTTGTATTAAGTCAAAACTAAACTAGTTAAAGTTGTTAAGTTGTTTAAATAAGTTAAATTAATTAATGTGGTTTAGTTGGTGGATTTAGTGTTGTATTAAGTCAAAACTAAACTAGTTCAAGAGTTAAAGTTGTTTAAATAGGTTAAATTAATTAATGTGGTTTAGTTGGTGGATTTAGTGTTGTATTAAGTGAAAGCTAAACTAGTTAAAGTTGTTAAGTTGTTTAAATAAGTTAAAATAAATATTGTGGTTTAGTTGGTGGATTTAGTTGTTGTATTTAGTCAAAACTAAACTAGTTAAAGTTGTTAAGTTGTTTAAATAAGTTAAAATAAATATTGTGGTTTAGTTGGTGGATTTAGTTGTTGTATTTAGTCAAAACTAAACTAGTTAAAGTTGTTAAGTTGTTTAAATAAGTTAAAATAAATATTGTGGTTTAGTTGGTGGATTTAGTTGTTGTATTTAGTCAAAACTAAACTAGTTAAAGTTGTTAAGTTGTTTAAATAAGTTAAATTAATTAATGTGGTTTAGTTGGTGGATTTAGTTGTTGTATTTAGTCAAAACTAAACTAGTTAAAGTTGTTAAGTTGTTTACTTTCTCTAAATTAAATAATGTGGTTTTGTTGATGGATTTAGTTGTTGGAATTAATTCAAAACTAAACTAGTTCAAGTTAAAAAGTTGTTAAGTTGTTTAAATAAGCTAAAATAAATAATGTGGTTTAGTTGGTGGATTTAGTTGTTTTATTAAGTCAAAACTAAACTAGATAAAGTTGTTATGTTGTTTAAATAAGTTAAAATAAATAATGTGATTTAGTTGGTGGATTTAGTTGTTGGAATTAAGTCAATACTAAACTAGTTAAAGTTATGAAGTTGTTAAGTTGTTTAAATACGTTAAATTAAATAATGTGGATTTGTTGATGGATTTAGTTGTTGGGATTATTTCAAAACTAAACTAGTTCAAGTTAAAATGTTGTTAAGTTGTTTAAATAAGTTAAAATAAATAATGTGGGTTAGTTAGTGAATTTAGTTGTTGGAATTAAGTCAAAACTAAACTAGTTAAAGTGAAAAAGTTGTTAAGTTGTTTGAATAAGTTAAAATAAATGTTGTGGGTTAGTTAGTGAATTTAGTTGTTGGAATTAAGTCAAAACTAAACTAGTTAAAGTTGTTAAGTTGTTTAAATAAGTTAAATTAATTAATGTGGTTTAGTTGGTGGATTTAGTGTTGTATTAAGTCAAAACTAAACTAGTTAAAGAGTTAAAGTTGTTTAAATAAGTTAAATTAATTAATGTGGTTTAGTTGGTGGATTTAGTGTTGTATTAAGTCAAAACTAAACTAGTTAAAGAGTTAAAGTTGTTTAAATAAGTTAAATTAATTAATGTGGTTTAGTTGGTGGATTTAGTGTTGTATTAAGTCAAAACTAAACTAGTTAAAGAGTTAAAGTTGTTTAAATAAGTTAAATTAATTAATGTGGTTTAGTTGGTGGATTTAGTGTTGTATTAAGTCAAAACTAAACTAGTTAAAGAGTTAAAGTTGTTTAAATAAGTTAAATTAATTAATGTGGTTTAGTTGGTGGATTTAGTGTTGTATTAAGTCAAAACTAAACTAGTTAAAGAGTTAAAGTTGTTTAAATAAGTTAAATTAATTAATGTGGTTTAGTTGGTGGATTTAGTGTTGTATTTTACTTTCAAAAATATTGCAGGAAAAGCGACGGACAGCGTGGTTTTGTCCATCACTTTTCTGGTTTTTTTTTTTTTTAAATCCCAGAAAAGCGACGGACAGCGTGGTATTGTCCATCGCTTTTTTGGGTTTTATTTTTTTTAAAATCCCAAAAAAGTGACGGACATCGTGATTTTTTCCGTCGCTTTTTTGGGTTTTATTTTTTTTTAAATCTCAGAAAAGCGACGGATAGCATGGTTTTGTCAGTCGCTTTTCAGGGATTTTCAAAAATAAAATTTCCAGAAAAGCGACGAACTGCGTCACTTTTTAGAAATAAAAAAAATTAAAATTAAAATAAAGCGACAGAGTCCGTCGCTTTTGTTAAAAAAAAATAGTCAAAAAGCTATGTTGTCCGTCGCTTTTTGAAAAGCGTCGGGGTAAAAAGCGATGGAGGAGACTACGTCGCTTTTGACCAAAAATGCGACGCAGTTCGTCGTTTTTTGATATTTTTTTAGTAGTGAAATCTTCAGTCTGCAATCTGCAATCTGCAACTGCTACAATCGATTTTATACAGTGCCCAACAGAACTTCTTGCCTCCAATCTGCAATCTGCAATCTGCTGCACTCAAACAAAACTTCTTGCCTCTTCTATAAATGAATGTTGTACATGGTTTGTTTTGATTTTTAATTTCATTTTAAATGTGTAGGGAAATGGAGGTGATCAAATTGAAGGTCGCCACAAGTCAATTTGATCTCATTGAAGTTGATAATGAAGAATTTTTGAACTATTGTAAAAGTTTGAATACATTATATTTAGATTTTTGTGAAATATATTCATTGCTAGAATATATTGAACTATTGTAAGAGTACTTTTTGAACTATTGTGTACACATATTTAGAATATTGCTTTATAAGTATCTGTATGTACAGAAGACATACTATCTTTTAGAGTTTATTGCAAATTTATATATTTGAATTACTTATTAGCTAATTTAATGCTTGAGATTATTTATTGCAAAATAATATTGGTGTTTTTTAATTAGAAATTGTGGCATATAAATATTTTATAGCCAAAATAATATTACCACACTTAAAAATGTAGCTATAGGACTGTAAATTGTGGTATGAATTGATATGCTCAAATTACACCTCCATAAAGAACTATAAGCGATCGTTATCAAGTATGTTATCATACATTAGATAGAAAAGGCCACACTTTAAAATCGTGGACAATAAGGAAGCAAAGGCAACGCTTGAAAGTTGAAAGTGTAGTTCTATAAGATAGAAATGTTGCTATATGAGGTATTACAAAATGTGGCCTTTTTGCCTTTTAGGCTACGCTTTTAAGCATAGATAATAAGACAACACTTGAAAAGTGTCGCCTAAACTCTAAGGTTACGCTTCTTTCGGCCACCCCTGGAAAAGCGTGGCTTAAAGTCCAAAAGTGTGGCCTTTTATCAAAGGCCACACTTTTTCATAGTTTAGGCCACACTTTTCTAGGGTGATTGTAGACATAAAATGTTGTAATGTCTTATTTTACTTTAATTTTATAACAAAATAATAATTTTGCAAACTCTCTTAACTTATTGTTTTAATTTTTTTTTTGTCACGTTCCACCCTTTGATTCTTGCAAAAAGCAACTGTTACAAAATATATTTAAAAATTTAAAATAGTGAGAACAAATACTCTTAATTAATAAGTCGACTAAAGACAAGTGTGTTGCGTGTATGGTCCATACAGATGATAATGAAAGAAAAACTAATGGACGAAAAAATAGCCGAAATCGCTGAAGAAAACTAAGGATGTACTCCCTCCGTTTATTTTTACGTGTCAACTATTTTAAAAATATATTTTTATTTTTAATATATTAATTTTTAATTTTTCATATCTTTAGCATTTATTACTTATTTTATAAAAAAAAATTCAAGATCTAAAATTAAATGTCAATATTATTATGTGTAAAATACTAATTGAATCATTGTATTTAAAGCTACATGTAAAATTTAAAGTGGCGAGTAAATATAGACATAGGAAAATTAGTTATCGATAAAAAATGTTTATGATTTAGATAAAAATTGATCTGAATAAAAAAATAAAACCAAACCAATTAAATAAATCTATTTTTATTTGATTTGGTTTGATTTTACATTTTAAAAAATCAATAATATTTCGTTCGATTTTGATTTTGTTTAAAAAAAACAGAAGAAATAATCGAATCAAATTGGAAATTTATAAACAATTTTTTAAAATAATTAAATACGTAATTACATTTTATAAATAATTCTTTAAGCGAAGCATTCTCATTTTTTAAAAAAAATAAGGTATGATAATACTTCTTTTATTTCTGTAGCAATATTGATAGCTTATGCTTTATCCAGAAATTTATGTTATTTTATACATTGAATTAAGAAAAAATATAAGGAGAAAGTTAAACATAATTGAAATTTTGATATAAAATTTATAAGATTCAAAATGACACGATGACAATTTTTTTTTGTTTTGAATAGATTGTTATCTTTTTTGAATGAATCATTTTTGTTTATTTTTATGTAAACCAAATCGAATTGAAACAAATAACAACCAAATCAATAAATAAATATTATATTTACTTTGAATAGTTTCAAATCTAATTAAATTAATAATCCATCCAAATCCAACCGTAAACCTTCTTAAAGTCAAATTAGTCTCATTTATCACGTGGTAACACGTAGCTATTTGTTTGTGGGGACGCCATCTTCTTTTTGTACATTCTCCTTTTTCAAGTGTGCGTTTCGTGTTCAAAGCTCAACTAATTAAAAACGTGGCTTTGCAATACCCAAAAAACTCATCTTGTATATATTCATTCAAACTCTCCTATCTTCTTTCATTAATTCTCTCTCTTATATATCTCAACTGAATAAATAAATCTTCTATTATCACTAAAAAAAACAACTTGTTTGTTGATTATTCTTTTCTCCCAATTAATTGAAGAAAATGAGAAGAAATTGTAATTTGGAGCTCACTCTTATGCCTCCTTCTATTTTAGATAGTTTTTCTTCTAAGAATTGTACAATGTAAGTCATTCTCCCTCTTTTATACTTCTTGTAATAAGTAATGTTTATAAGGTATTTGATTATATGTTTTTATTCACTATTAGGGAGGATCAACAATTGGAGAATAAGCAATCACAACAGCTAACTATATTTTACAATGGAAAATTTGTGGTTTCCGATGCTACTGAGCTTTAGGTACATAAGATAGTCAACCAATTAAGCTTTTAAGATTCTCATCAAGTATATGAATTTAGTTTAAAAGATGCATTTTTTATTGATTATAATAATTAATTTAATGAGTTATTTTGTTATGCAGGCTAAAGCTATAATATATCTTGCAAGTAGAGGAATGAAGGAGAAAACAAACAAGATGTCAGAGCCATCATCACCATTATTACAACCTCAAACTGGTTTATTCATGAAGCGATCTCTACAAGGATTTCTACAGAAACGAAAAATAGAGTTCAAGCAACTTCGCCATATCACCACTAGCTGCGACTGATGAACTTCGTATTAGTTTTAGTTCCATTTGTTCATACATTTTTATTTTTGGTGTTACTAATATGATAGATTTTTCCTATAAGTGAATTTAGCAAGTGTATCACTTATTTTACTGATTTGTCAATACAAAAAATTCTCAATTTCTCTCATTACCTTCATGTGTGGTGATCAGAACTTGGTTTTTCCTCTCTCCGAACACATGCACTTTGGCAAAAATGAAAATGAAGGAAGGATTGAGATGATGAAATTAAGTTTCCTTATATATAAGATATTGTCCGTAAAAATCTTTTCAATAAAGATATCTTATACTCTTCATTTTATGTGAGTTAGTTTGACTCGACACAGAGTTTAAGAAAGAAAGGAAGACTTTTAAAATTTATGGTCCAAAATAAATGATAGAAATTTGTGTGACTGCAAATCATTTTCATTAAGGGTAAAATAGACATTTTATAGTTAAATTGTTACTTAATATAGAAATGTATCATCTTTTTTGAAACTGATTAAAAAGAAAAGTAAGTCACATAAATTAAGACAGAGGAAGTATTGCATTAAGGTACATCCTGTGGTCAAAATTAGGGTCTCTGCAAACTTTGATCCAAACTAGGAAAAAGTATGAGCCAAACATGATATGAAATATATATTCAGAATAAAAAAGAGTAGTTTTTGACGGAATAACAAGACATGATTTGGTGCTATTACCAATAATTGTTCAGATCGAAGTTAATAGTCTATTAGGATTCAAGTGAAAGATTTCTTCAACAATCAAATTGGAATAGAGAGAAACTCCACAACATGATTACCAATTGGGTTTTCCAACACATTTTCACTACTCACTAGTGTGAAGATAGGAGCATATATATCTAATAAGAACTTTGTGATTGACCACCATATTAAACTTTGATGATGTTTGCGATCATATCTTATAGTTGTTGAATCGTTAGATCGTAGCCAGTGAAGTAGATTGCTTTGTGCATTTAAGATTCTAATTTGGTGGGAGATTCAATATCAACTTTTTTTTTTTGTAGTGTTAGGTTGTGACTTAACTCTCTAGGGCAATAGAGATCTAATCTGTTCATTATAAGTTGGGTGATTTGAAAATATTTACCTTCAAATAGATTTCTTTAATAGCCTCAATGGTTTGCTTCATCATAGAAAGTTGTTTGTGGACATTGATTACATCAGTCATCATGGCGTTGACCTTTGTTGAGGTAAATGAATCTGTCGAATCTTTGAAATTCTCATAATTAAAGTCAGCGTGAGAGACTCCATCTAATGGAAAGAAATGGATTTTGCCCCTAGAAGTTGTAGTTGTAGTATGAGATTTCTCTTTCTCCGTCATCTTCAAAGAGATGAAGAACTTTGATTTATTCATAGCGTTAACCTTGATATTTGCCTTGCATGAAGTATTGTTGATTTTTTCACAGTAGTTGAATTCGTAGTTCATCGGTATGCAGGAAAAATAGATGAAAAGCGAAATTGGTCCCACCGTACATCTCAAATTTGTTCGTAACAAATTTTCGTAGAGCTGAAAATTAATTGCAATCAAAATAAATAAAAGAAAAAGTAATTTTATTCATGAATCTTTGTGCATACAATTCTGTTGTTCTCTTAATTCTTCTCTCCTTATATTATCCGTGATTCGAGGGCTGACAATAGTGTATTTCTCGAATGTAGGATGATGTAGAACTCCTTGAGATGTGTTTGATATCTGGAAACGTCGGGAAGCACTTCCTCGTTTCAAATGGATCTCCGGGAAGAACTCTTTGACCACTCCTTCGAAGAACTATGTAGTCGATGTTGTAGCTTTCGCGAATGCTTGCAGAATATCCTTAGAACATCATGTAACCCTTCTATTTATAGTTGTAGGAGAGAGGCAGTCCAAATGTGGATAAACTCTTTTGTCTTCTTTTGATTGGTTCATGTAAGACATCAAACTTATCACAAACAATATAAGGTTGATTTTTGATTGGTTGTTGAACTTCGACCAGGATTGCCACATTATTTGAACACATGACATCCTCTTGTTAGTTTTGAACTTGAATGCATGCCAAGTCATCTTGACACGTAGCATGAGCTTGGGCCTCAAGATGAAATGAACCTTAGACTTGAAATTAATAAAACAAACTTATTCATTTGTGAAGCCCAAATTAAGTATTCAACCCAAATAAATATGGATATAATCCAAATTTTGATTGATTTGAATCTAACAAATTTTATGTGTCTACAATAACATATAAAAATACCGAAGTACATAGTTACATAAGTAGCACATATATTATTATAATACTGACAAGTATGCAACCTAGTATTAGATAATGATATACTCCCTCCGTCCCATTTTATATGTCACTTTTTTACTTTGCACTTGCATTAAGAAATGATGTAACTTTACCCTTCTACCCTTATTTAATTTTTTTGGAACTCAAGTTTTCAATCAATGAATATGAATTAATTTATTTTGATTAATTAATTTAACCAATGAACATGAATCATTTACTTAGCTTTTCTAAATTGGTCAAATGTATATTTTCAAAGCTAATAACTCACAAGGGTAAAAAAGGAACAACATGATAATTTATGCATTGATTTTATGAAATGACAAGTATTATGGACCAACTATTTATAGAAAGGGATGACATATAAAATGGGACGAAGGAAGTATAGTGTACTGGTACAAAACATATTAATTGAAGCAGGAACAACTATAAAAGGAGAGGTAAAAAATGATTTAATTGCGCTTAGTATTAATTTAAATTTGATATTGTGTTAGGTTGGATCAACGAGGGATAAGTTCTTTTGAGTTGGGTTAGAATTTTATGTGGATTAGTTATTTAAATATATATCATATAATTTTACCTTTTATCAAGGGATAATATTAAGATTGAAAATAACGTTTGAGTTCAAATGCAAGTTGCTACATTTTTTTATAAATATATTTCTGAAAAGATCAAGGGGCGTTTACCCTTGTTTTTTGTTGATAAATATTTTTTTAAAAGAACGTCACCGTCACCGACTCACAATTTTCCGACATTGTCGAGTCCATCAATTTTGGGTCGGTTTTAGTCAAAATAACGAGTGCTTCCGTCGATTTTAACCTTAGGTCTTCAGACATTTTTTTTAGTAGTGATTTAACAAGGCTCTGCAAAATTTTCTTTTTTCTAAATATGCTAGTGCCTAAGACTCAGGTAGACCACTCTGGTGGTGCCTAATTAGTAATTACTGCCTACTCATTAGCTCAAGTAATAGATTTAAAAATAGAATACTAAAATTACCAAATCGAAATTTCAAATACCCATATCACGACCCCATATTGCAAAAAGCGGCAGATTTGTGAAAGTATACTTATGGATTTCTCGTCATTTCAGATCCACCAAAAAACATTAAAAAGCCTAAAGAACAGTCTAATAAAGCACACTTAGAATTTAAAAAAATATCTTCAAAGCTAAACTGTCATGTTGACAAAAAGCTATGCTTATTCTCATTTCTTAAATAGATATAATAAAGTAATAACAACAACGTGAAGCAAATGGCGGATGTGCTCATTCAGAAGACAAAAAATCACATGTACAAATTAAAAAATAATTTTGCAAATTTTCTTTTGTCACATTCCAGCCTATAATTATTGCTAAAAGCAAGTGTAACAAAATATAAATAATTCTAAGTTAGTGAGAATAAATAGTGAGAACAAATACTCCAAAATAATAAGCCGACTGATACACGTGCATTGCGTGTATGGTCCTTTTTTTTTGGTAGAAAAAGGAAGTAATATAGTATATATTAATATGCATCATTACAGGTTAGTGGCAGCATGCTGCTATTGTTACTCCTACTAGGGGAAGGGGGGTGGTACTACATAGTAAGTACTATAATAATCCGTTCTGATATGTTGCTTTTTAAGCCTTACAAAAAGAATTCCTGCCATGTTTGCATCCAACTTCTTCTTGACACACAAAGGAGGAACTGTCCATAACACAAAAGAGTTAGCCTTCGTTAACTTAGCTCTTGCCAAGCAATCTGCCACCTGATGTTGTTCTCTAAAGTTGTGATGTACTGGGGAGTTCCCCAGTTGCCGGAGTAGCTCCCTGCAATCATACAACAGAGTAGAGTAACATGGATGATCATTGAGTAACATTTGAATGATGTCTGTGCAATCTATGCTTATCTCAATTGGAGTAAGGTTATGTTGCACGGCTATTGTTACTTTATGGAAAGCGTAGAGTTTGGATGTTATGTTCGAGGCTATATAAGTGTTGCCCATAAATCCCAGGACCCAGTTGCCATGTCTGTCCCGTATACCCCCCCTATCCCATTTCCCCCTTGTTTCCCGGAGGATGATCCATCTGTATTTAGTTGGATTAATAACTTTGATGGTCACTCAACTATCAACTCTTTTCACTGAAAGTCACTCAACTTTCATTTTCAACTCAAAAGTCACTCAACTATGACTTCTTTGCATAGAAAGTCACTCAGCCTATTTAATTATTGTTTTCACAAAAAATTACTAACATGAAATTTTTATTTTTAACCAAAATTTTAAGAACCAAATACATATCCATTTTAACCATTTAATGACCCACCCCATTTAACCCGACCCGCTAAAAATATGATATTAAACCTTTTATTTTACCATTAGTTCCACCAAATCATTTTCTCTTATCTCCTTCTTTCTCCTAAGCATTCTTCTTCTTTTTGTAACTTCTCAATTTCAATATCTCTATTAAGTAGGAATTTATAATGGATTCCTCATTTCCTTTTATCTAGATTTAGAATTATCTTCCATTATAGCCTCCCAACTTCAAAAACAACAAAAAAAAAATACAACAATCTTGGGTTATATGTATTCATTTTCTTCATAATATATTCCTAACTTTCTTTATTTTGAAGTTATGTGTTGTGGGGTGCATTGTAATTCTCAAAAGATCACACCAAAACTCTCATTCAACTATATCATAATAACTTGACAAAAGGTCTTCTTTCTACTTAATGTTCATCCATCCATCTCTAATTATTTAGCTTTCTCCTCTTCACTGGACTACTATGCGATGAATTCGACCGCGACTCAACTCCTGAGCCATCAGTTCTGTAACTTAAACATGATGCATCCAACACACCAATTGGACTCTGAAGAACATATGAGATTGAAGAAGCAATTGGAACTTTAACAAAGTCACTTGCTAAACACAATTCTTGAATCAATTCAATGCACTTCATAACTTTATCCTTTTGTACATGCTGAACTAGAGCAGATAGTGCTTTCTCACTGTCTACTGTCTCAATAACTCAAGAGACTATAATGGAAGATAATTCTAAATCTAGATAAAAGGAAAGGAGGAATCCATTATAAATTCCTACTTAATAGAGATATTGAAATTGAGAAATTAAAAAAAAAAAAAAATGCTTAGGAGAAAGAAGGAGACAAGAAAAAATGATTTGGGGAACTAATGATAAAATAAAGGTTCAATATCATATTTTTAGCAGGTCGAGTTAAATGGGGCGGATCATTAAATGGTTTAAATGGATATGTATTTGGTTTTTAAAATTTTGGTTAAAAATAAAAATTTCATGTCAGCAAATTTTAGTGAAAAAATAAATTAAATAGGTTGAGTGACTTTCTAAGCAAAGAAATCATAGTTGAGTGACTTTTGAGTTGAAAATGAAAGTTGAGTGACTTTCTGTGAAAAGAGTTGATAGTTGAGTGACCATCAAAATTATTAACTCGTATTTAGTTTATAACCAATTGTAGGGGGCCTCCACTTCACGAAGATTAATTTTGGTTTAGCTCTGTCCCTCTTTGAGTTTGTAA
This sequence comes from Solanum tuberosum, assembly GCF_000226075.1. Classification (NCBI taxonomy): domain Eukaryota; kingdom Viridiplantae; phylum Streptophyta; class Magnoliopsida; order Solanales; family Solanaceae; genus Solanum; species Solanum tuberosum. The sequence goes on along the minus strand of NW_006239012.1, from coordinate 824,737 downwards.
GGGATAGGAATTCTATAGCATGAAAGTATGTTGATTGCAGATTAATCCTCTTCTTTGTGTTGTTATGATGGTTGTCATTTCTTGCTAACCAAATGCTCCATAAATAAAAGGGAAAAACCTCTTCCCATTTCATGCTTTTTATTTTTGGATTCATAGTGTATATAAGTTTTGACCAGTGTGCTTCTTTTTGGTTGTTTATTATATTGTTGATGTTGGTAATTCCCAGTTCTTCCCAGAACTTAAGATCTACTGGGCATTCCAGAAAAATATGTTGTATTGTCTCCGGTTTGCTACATATATGGCACAACTTACTAACGTCTATTCGTAGGGCATTAAGGTAGGAGCGTGTTGGTAGTCTGTTGTGTTGACATAACCAGAGGAAGTGTTTGATTTTATTTGGGCATTAAAGCTTCCATATCCATTTGAAGTCGTAATCATTGTTACGATGGTTATTATTATTATTATTATTATTTTTAAGGTGGTGGTATACCGAGATCGTTGTTAGAATCCCTTTCGGGCTATGACTCCATGTCGCTCTGTCCTGTGCGATGGATGAAGAGGTTAGATAGGTACATTCGATGAGATTCCTGATTCCTACTGGGAGAATAAAGGAGATGCAGCTATAGTTCCATTCTCGTGAGTTCGTTAGGATGTCACTAACTTTCATGTTTTCATCCTCGCTTGTTAGGGGGCGAGAGATTTGTTCTCGCATTGTTTGGTTGTTCGGTAACCATCTATCATACCATACTGATATTTTGGAGCCATTTCCTATTGACCATTTGAGGCCTTCTTTGCAAATGTTCCATCCTATTATTAGGTTCTTCCACGATTTTCCATGGGAACTTTTTGATTGTGATAGTGCATATATTTTACTTTCACCGGTATATTTATTTATTAGTACAGAAGCCCATAGGGAGGTAGGATTGGTAAAAGCCCTCCAATCTAATTTAGTTAGCAAAGCTTTGTTCTTAGGTTCTGATTGTTGCATTCCTAGTCCTCCGTTATTTTTCCCTTTAGTTAATGTATCCCATTTTATTAGGTGTAACTTCTGTTTTGCGCTAGTGGTGCCCCGTATGAAGTTCCTTTGGATTTGGTCTATTTTTTAGTAATTTCCTTTGGAAGGTGTATATATTGCATAATATGTGTGGGTAGGTATGTTATTTAGACATGCTTTAGCGAGAGTAGCTCTACCTGCGATGTTTAAGAATTTCATTTTCGAGCCTGCTAACTTTTGTTGCATATTGTCTAGGATAAATTGGTAGTCGTTTCCTGACGGTTTTTTATTAAAAATAGGGAATCCTAGATATTTTCCAAAAGACGTCCCATATTTAATGTTCATAGTCCTAGCTATTAGGTTCCTAATATCTTTGCTGCAGTTTCTTGAGCAGACTAGTTTTGATTTGTTATGGTTAATTTTATGACCCGATTCAGAGCAAAAAACTTCTAGGACTTGTTTGATTATGTTGCAATTCCTATCATCAGCTCTACCCATTAGGATGAGGTCGTCAGCGAAGAATAGATGAGATAGATATGGCCCTTTTCTAGTAATATTTATGGGTGTCCAATTTTTTGTGTCACTTCACTTTCTATTCTTTGCGACAACATTTCTATGCATAATATGAAAATGTATGGTGATATTGGGTCTCCTTGTGGCTATACTGCTCGTGGTGATACATGACATAATTAGATTGATAAAGTTGTGTGGGAACCCAAAGTAGATAAGGGTGTTTCGTATAAAGAATCAATAGATCCTATCGAAAGCATTTCCAGGTCGATTTTTAGCATCATGTTACCCTTTTTTCCCTTCATTTTTTGGAAGTGAGAGATAGTTTCCTGCACTATTATTGCGTTGTCCGTGGCTTGCCTATTTTTTAGGAAGCTCGCTTGGCATGGACCTATCAATTTATTCATAATAGGTCTTAGCCTGTTAGAAATAATTTTAGTGATTCTTTTATAATTTGTGTCACACAGGCTTATAGGTTTAAAATCTCGGAGATTATTGGCCCCTTTCTTTTTTGGTACAAGGCAAACATGAGTTCTATTGATTTCTTTAGGTATTCGTTCATTCTTAAAGGCGTTAACACATAGTGCTACGACAGATTCCCCTACTATGCTCCAATAATTTTGATAGAAATAGGGGTGGAGTCCATCCGGATCCGGACTTTTATAAGGTTGAAATGAGTTTACTGCTTGGAGTTTCTCTTTTTCAAAAGGGACAATACCTAAGTCTTGTAGGTCGGAGCTGCTATGGAGTCTTTTGGGGCTCTCATCGCCTAAGGTTGAGAGGTTTTGGGTTGTGCAGAATAAGTTGGTAAAGTAAGCAGTAGTGATGTTTTCGATGCCCTCTTGTTCGTATACTCCTACAGATGATAGTGAAAAAAAACTGGTGGACAAAAAAATAGCAGAAATCGTTGATTTTTAATATATCAAAGAAGAAAATAAAAAATTTCATGTTTTTTCTTCGAAGTCAATTATTATTTTCTAAATCATTTTCATCATCTAAAACTAAATGTCAGTGTTATTTTGGTAAAATACTATTACGAATTATTGTATTGTAAGGAACGTGTAAAATTTAAAGTGGACGAGTAAAACAATTATATGAGCAAGTTTTGAATAAAAACTGATAATATTTGATTTTATTCAGAAAAATAAAAAAAGATACTTATTTTTTATAGTTAATATAGTAATTTTTTAAGGAAAAATACAGCAGAGTCATTAAAAGAGTAATTAACTCAAACCGACGGAACATGTGTAGTTAGAGGAGTGATGGAAATAAAAGTAAAGTAAAAAACGCCTCATTTATCACGTGGTTTAGTTAGGTGTTAGTGGGGACGCCATATTTTAGTACATTGTTAATTTGTCGTTTACACCTCTTTTTGGAAGTTTACATTGTCGATTTCCCTTTTATCATCAACAACTAATTAAAAAACATGACAATATTCATAGAGTCCTAATTGTAACAAGTAATATTCATAATGTATGGATCATATATTTGTTTTTTCTTTACTATTAGGGAGGATCAACGATTCGAGATTAAGCATAACAATATTTTACAATGGAAAAATTGTGGTTTCTGATGCACTGTACTCAGTTTATTTTAAATAGTCAACTAATTAAGCTTCTATAAAATTCTCACAAAGTATATGAATTTAGTTTAAAAGATGCATGCCTTCTATTTTCTTATAATAATTAATTAAATGAGTTATTTTATTATTCAGGCTAAAGCTATTATATACCTTGTAAGTAGAGGAATGGAGGAGAAAACAAACAAGATGTTTGAGCCCTCATCACCATTGTTACAACCTCAAACTGGTATATATATTTATGAAGCGATCTCTACAAGGATTTCAACATAAACGAAAAAATAGAATTCAAGCAACTTCGCCATATAACCACTAGCTGCTACTGATGGACTTCGCCTTAGTTTTAGTTTCATTTGTTCATATATTTTTATTTTTGGTGTTACTAATATAACTATGTCTCTGGGAGCTAGAAAGTAATAGGTTTTTCCTTTAGGTGAATTTAGCCAGTACAACACTAGTGTATCACTTATTTTACTGATTTATCAGATACAAAATTTTCTCATTTTGTCTCTATTGACACATATGATTTTGAATCTAGTCGGGTATGACTAAGAGAGGACCTACGGAGTTTGGATAGTCCTATTACTGTTATACTATTTGAATCCTATTTGGATTATACTACTATAGTAATAGAGACATCCTACAGTGTATACACACATCCTTGTACAGAAGTAAAGCGAGCAACATAATAATAATTGGGTTATATCTTCTGTGGTTTTATATGGTATTAGACGCCATGACGGGCACCAATTCCTCCATCACCTCCATTATTTCTGAGTTGGGAACCTAAATAAGCCACAAAACATAAAAGTGACCAAAATAAGCCACTACTTTAGAAAGTAACTAAAATAGGCTTAGTGGAAGAAAAAATTCCACTTTATCTAATATTCTAAACGTTTTCCGTTAGTCCCATAACGTGTATATTTTAATATATAACGGAACTATTTCCTACACTTTATAAAAATGGAACTATTTCTTACACTTTATAAAGTGTAAGTTTTTCTTACACTTTGTAAAGTGGAACTTTTTCTTACACTTTGTAAAGTGGAGAAAAAATTTTGTTTTACAAAGAGGAATATTTTTCACGTTTTTATCTCTTTATGAAGCTTTTGCAGTGTTTGTCATACAATTATATTGATTTGACATATCATATAAATGGAAAAAATTATTACACTATATATTTTTATTTTTTTATTCTGAAAAATCCTCCAATCTCTATTTAAGGAGGACGTTCAAACATAGTTGATAGCACCTACAACATAAAGTCTTCTATATTTGTAGGACGTTAAATGTAGATGCTATCAACTATGTTTGAACGTCCTCCTTAAATAGAGATTGGAGGATTTTTCAGAATAAAAAAATAAAAATACATAGTGTAATAATTTTTTCCGTTTTTATGATATGTCAAATCAATATAATTGTATGACAAACACTGCAAAAGCTTCATAAAGAGATAAAAACGTGAAAAATATTCCTCTTTGTAAAACAAAATTTTTTCTTCCACTTTACAAAGTGTAAGAAAAACTTACACTTTATAAAGTGTAAGAAATAGTTCCATTTTATAAAGTGTAGTCCTTTATCGGTCGATGTCCATCTCCGATTAGAAAATCGTAATAGCGTTGATGGATTTCCGATAACTCAATCTACTGATTTTTCTAACATGACTCATTATCAAAATATTCTTACCGGTCGATATGATGTTGATTTGAACAAAACTATCAATGAAAGTGACTGGTAATGCTCAATAATTATATTTCAATTATTATTTGTTGATTTTGTCAATTATTTATTAATTTATATGATTTATTATTATTCTTATTATTCTTATTATTATTATTATATATTTTGTAGCGGTTTACCTCAGCAAGATAGGAATATTTCTCCAAGTTATGGACTAGATAATTATTTTGGTCAGTCCTCACACTTTGAAATGACGAAAAATGTTGGGACATCCTCAAATTTTCATGTCTCGCCTACTTTTGATGCAGATGATTGTCGGTATGTCCAACACTTGATTTTTTATTTAAGTAAGTTAATTGCATGAGGCAAATATTTATAATTTTTTACATATATAGGGAAAATATCACACAAGATTGAGCCCATTGATCCTGTGAATATCGATGATCGTGACCTTTCAAATTACGGCTCACCTTCAGCTAGTGATAGTGATGATTTGTCTAATGCTGAGGAATCAGGAGATAATGTTCCATTTAAGGCATCATCTAGTGATGATGATTTTTTAATGCCCAATCGGTCACCAAGACCGATGTCCATGAGTCCGTTTCGTAATCATGAAATTCCTTATCTGGATCATCTCCAAGATGGTCCAGATATCTTTGGCGATACACATGATGAATACACATCACAACGTACGTGGGGTGAACCGGAAGATTTCATGAATGGTGTTATTTATATTGAAAAAGGCATGTTGTTCAATTCAAAGAAGCAGTTGCAAAGAGCAGTTAAGCTTCTACATTTAAAGATAGTGAGGGAGTATTTGTTATTAAATCGACAAAGAAATCATGGCGAGTTATTTGCAGGCGTGTAGAACAAGGATGTCGATTTAGGCTAACTTCTTTTAATGATAAACATACTAACATGTGGAAAGTTGGAAGATACATTAAAGAACATACATGTGATATGGATACGTGTCGCGATGGACATTTCAACTTGGATGTTGAGATGATTGCTAACGTCCTCCGTGTTGATATAGAAAAAACGCCAAGGTACTATTTTATCCTTAGATGATTTTTCTTTAATAAGAAAATATTCATTTTTTATTTGATAATTAATATTATTTTTACTTTTCAGGTTTCCCATCAAAGACTGTCAAACAGCCGTTCTTAAAGCATATGGCATTTCGATAAGTAGAAGAAAAACATATCTTGGTCGCAAGCGTGCTTTTGAAAAAGTCTATGGTACTTGGGAGGGTTCTTTTGCCGAGTTGCCGAGGTTCATGGAAGCTTTGAAACACTTCGATCTCGGAACAATAGTTGAATGGAAAACAGAGCGGCGTGTCGATGTCATTGAAGATGTATTCAACTATGTGTTCTGGACTTTTAAATCATGCATTGATTGATTTGTGTTTTGTCGTCCTGTTATATTGATCGACGGAACACATGTCTATGGAAAATATGATATCAAGTTGTTGATTCCGATTGCAACGGATGGTAACGGCTCAATATTACCTTTGGCATTTGCAATAGTTGCGAATGAGAGCATGGAGACATGGAGTTATTTTGGATCATTTGCATTTGCACGTTGTCAAGGGTCGTAGAGGTGTGGCATTGATTTCAGATAGACATCACGAAATACTCTCATCCGTGTATAATTCTCCCAATTGGCAGGCCCCATTTGGGTTCCATCGTTTTTGTTTAAGACATTTGAAGGTGAATTTTCAAAAAAAATCAAAAATGTCACTTTAAACAACCTTTTATGGGCAGCTGCAAATCACTGTCAAGAGAAAAAGTTTTTGGAAAAAATGGAGATGATCAAGGAGATTAATCCAGAAGCGTATGTGTGGTTAATGAAGAACGGTCTTGACAAATGGACATTGCACTGGGATGGAGGTAGGAGATGGGGCATGCTACCAACAAACAGTTCCGAGTCATTCAATGGTCTTCTTAAGTCAGCCAGGGGTCTGCCAGTTACTGCAATGGTAAGACTCACTTACAATCAGATTGTGAATTGATTTGTTACAAGATCAAAATTTGTCAATCAGCTAGTGCAACAAAAGCAACAATGAATGCCTAAACCATTCAAGATTTTTGAGGATAATCAAAAAAAGTCACAGCGTCACACACTTATCAACTATCACCAACAAAGGGAAAATATATTTGAGGTGCAGACACATATGCATCATGGCCGTGGTGGTAATAAGCACATTGTAAATGCATCACAAGGAACATGTCAATGTGGTAAATGGCAATCATACCACATTCCGTGTTCTCATGCAATAAAGGGATTTGACCAAATTGGGTATCAAGCATGGGAGCATATGGCACCAGAATTCAGCGTGCGTAGCTACAAAACAGCCTACTCTGGACAATTCAATCCACTCGGCGGTGAAAAGTATTGGCCTGATAGTTCTTTTCTTATGATAGCAAATAAAAAATATTTAGGAAAAGTGGGCGTACATAAAATCACCCGTATACATAATGAAATGGATGTTCCCGCAAGTATACTCACTCGCAAATGTTCAACGTGCAAACAAATAGGCCATGATAGGCGCAACTGTCCTTCACGAGCTCGAAACGCCTCATATGGTGGTAGTA
>NW_006239012.1:804875-816429 GCF_000226075.1 Solanum tuberosum | reverse complement strand
TTTTTCTTACACTTTATAAAGTGTAAGAAATAGTTCCATTTTATAAAGTGTAGGAAATAGTTCCGTTATATATTAAAATATACACGTTATGGGACTAACGGAAAACGTTTAGAATATTAGATAAAGTGGAATTTTTTCTTCCACTAAGCCTATTTTAGTTACTTTCTAAAGTAGTGGCTTATTTTGGTCACTTTTATGTTTTTGTGGCCTATTTAGGTTCCCAACTCATTATTTCTTCACCCACAACCCGTATCCATGCTCACCACTCCATTAAACTTACCTTGAAAAACTACCTTTTTTGGTGCATACAACTATTGTTTTTCCTCTGTGGTCAAAATCTTCATGGTTACAATGACGGGTCTATTCTGTGCCCACCGTCAACAATCAGCAACACTGTTGGTGCTAAGCAAAACCCATATTACACACATTGGATACAACAAGATCAGTTGATCCGTAGTCGTCTTATATCATCCCTCTCTGAAGAAACGCTTCCAATAATCATTGGAATGAATACAGCGGAGGAGGTCTAGGATCCACTTGCATCTACTCTATCTTCTCTATCTAATACACGAGTTCTCAATCTCCATTTACTACCTTAAAACAAGATGATCTCTCTGTCGCGCAATACTTACACAAGATGAAACTCATTTCGAATGAACTTTCTGCTGCCGGACAACCACTTATTCTTGCAGACCTATATATACATATATATATCTTTAAAGGGTTGTGATCAGAATTTAAAGACATTGTTACTACATTATCAGCCGTTCCGGGCCAGTAACTTTCATAGAACTTCATAGTTTATTGCTAAATCACAAGTTCATTAATGACTCATCCTTCTCAGCCTTTTCTTTATCATCTTCTACCCTTTTGGAATCTATGAACCAACCAGCAGCCATATTAGCCATAAAAGTACTCCAAATGACCGTAATGTCAACCCCAATTCCAATCGAGGTAGAGGTCGTTCATATCGTGGCTGCGGTGGATGTGGAGGACGTTCATATCAACGAACTTTCTCCAATAGCAATCAACAATGGAACTCCTATGAATCCCATCCTAGATGTCAAATTTTCAATGGTGGCAATCATCTTTCCAACACTTGCTATCAACGCTAAAACAACTCATCATATCCTATTGCATACCTAGCTCATCAATCTCCCCCACCCGCCAACATTCAATGGTTTCCAGATGCCGGCGCTACCCATCACTGTTGACATATATACTATTAATCATATATTTAGATGTAATATTTATTATAAAATAATTATTTATTCAGTTTTAATAGATCATATATTCGTTTATGGTGTTTGTTTACTTATATAGTAGATGATTTAGTGTATAGAGTTTTAGCTTATACACGAGGAATAAACCATCAGTTCTTACAAGTATAATTTTTTTGTTCACAATCTAAGATGGAAATTGGGCATCCTTTCGGTACGATTATAGCACAAAATTATATATAATTTATCTTAATTATGGCAACGATATAGTTTCAAGTAGAGATAGTTATTTTAGACTGACTGACAAAAACATATTCTCTTAACTATTAAATGTACTTATATTCGTAATTTTGATATAACTATTATGATATGTATATGTTAATTATCGTTTTTATTTTTCAAAATGTGAGATTCTGAGATGGGTCAATATGTCTGGTAGATTAGATGATAATAATATATATTGGTGAAATGATAAGTTAGTTGATGGAATCCATGTCTCGAAATATAGATTGATGATATGCCTTTTTGAGAAGTTTATAAGTTTTCATCGTGTCAAATCTTGCAAGTGGATTTATGAATCCGACACATGAAATAAGTTAAGCAGTGCTCTAAAGGAAATTAATCGTTGAATTAAATTCTTCACTAATATAATTAATTGGTTAGTATTTGTAATTTTAACATTCAAAATTACGTAAGTGTTCAATGAGAAATTTTGAAATATAAATAGAGGAGTGCAATTATGAATTTCTAGTGGAATGATTTGTAATTTATTATGGTAAAAATAATTTAAATTAATTATTTGAAATTATTTCTATAATAGGAAGCCTCAATAATTAATTTCCTGGTCCCTACAGTATCCATATTTAACTAGAACTCAGAATCCTATTTCTAAAGGAAAAATTGGAGACAAGCGTTAGTTTTCTTTTTGTGTATATTTCGGTTGAAGAAAAACGTGTCTTTTGGTTCTCCTTTTTGGACCGGGAAGAAATCTCTATAATTAGTGATTCTTCTGACCCTAAAAAGAGATAAGTTTTCTATACAATGCTTTCCCACCCAAGTATTGAGAGAGTTCAGATATGAACCCGGGATCACTATAGAAGACCGCAAAGTTGTTGTCTATCTTGTCGATTCACTTGAAGGTCTATCCAACTTGTGGATTGCTTGAAGGTCTCCTCACACTTCAAGAGATAATTCTTGAATTAAATTTCAGCAAGTTTATGTATTCAAGGCATGATTATATGTGTTCTAGCATAAACATTATTGGTTATCTATTATTCATTTAAGCAGTATAATTATGGTGTGCTTTCGCTGTGTATATAGTTTTCCAACAACTGGCATCAAAAGCGTTGCTTTCATCTAAATAGATAAGCAAATAAAAAGAATATTAATTTTGCTTTGCGTCGGACCATTACCATGGTAGACTGCAAGTTACAAAGTGGGTTAACTTCTTTTTATTTTTTGATATGCTATATGCATATTGCAGAAATTTTCCAATCTTGTCAATATTGTTCAAGATTGTTAAATGATTAACGTTTCAAGCACACCTCATCCGATTCTAGGTGCAAACGATCATTAAGTAGTATAAAACCCAACGAAGAGTTGAGGTCGAACCCACAGTGAGCGGTACGTGTTCAAATTCAGTTATGAAGTACAAATGTGGTCTAAATTATTATAGGAATAGAAATTGTCGAAAAGAACAAATAAACAAGTCAAAGGGGGTGACAACGAATGTCAGATGGGGGGGGGTTTGGTTTGCAATTATCAGTTACAACGCAATCAATCAACAGTGAAATAACAATATAGAGAGGAATTCTCGGGATGTGATCGATTATAGGCAAATTTCGCTAATTGGGTAATTGAATCTACTAATAAATAGCTAAATATCAATGGGTAAGCTGGGCTATGATTGAAATAGCTTTCTCTCGAACAACTACTTCGATTCAAGTGATTTCTCTTGAACATCAACAAGCTCAACAAATAAGAACAACCCACAACTTTAATACACCTTCTCTCTCGAGCAAGATTCACTCTTTCAAGCTGAACCCACATCAACCCAATACCTACAAACCATTAATCAAAAGCTTTTGGTTCAAAAATCCCTTTTCTCAAGCAAGTTAAGAACTCAAAGTTAGAACTGCATTTGCAACTACAATTCATAAATTAAAACACAACTAATGATTAAACCCACTTCAATATAGCATTTAAATTAGTAATAATCAATACCCATAAGCTAAATCAACCCATAATCAAATAATCACACCCCAAGAATTGGGGTTTTAGCTAAACATTATAAAAAGATAAAAACGATTACCAACTAAGTTATCCATCAGCTGGGTAATAGTCTCCAAACCTTTACCATGTTTTCCAAAGGTTAAATTCAAAAACCCACTTGCAAATCTTCAAGTTTGAGCCTCCAAAAAGCTTCAAAGTCTACAATGGAACTCTAAAACTCCTAAGAAAACTTTGCTCAATGATAGCTAGATCCTCAATTTACAGTTCAAAATTCAATTTATAGTTGCCAAAATTTGGCCTGAAAAGTCATTAGGCGAGGTAAGTCGGGATCGCCGAGTGGTTCGGCGATCCACCCTTTGCTCTCTTCCATCACCAATTTGCATTGGTTCTTAGCATCCTTAAGTCCTGTACCTTTGGACGATCCAATTTGTTATCGCGGAACCTATCAGCGATTCGACGACTGCCCATTTCAGTCGCCGACTTAGTTTCTTCCCTCAGGGCTGGCACACTGGAACTTTAGGCGGTCTGAAGATCCACTCGGCGGCTCACCGAGTGGTCTTGGCAATCACCAGAATTGCTTTTCTCCATGTCTTCAGCTTGTTTTGTTCCTTTTTGCATGTTATTGTCCTTATTTTTCTCCTTAGTCCACATACCTGAAAATCAAGGCTTTAACATCAGTTTATAGCATAAATTAGGCATTTGAGGACACTAAAACTATACAAAACAAAGCCCTAAATGAGTCTAAATCTTGGACTAATCAACACCTCCAACTTAAACTTTTGCTTGTCCTCAAGTAAAAACTCAAGATCAGCAGTTCAATAAGGATGTCTCAAATAGTGCTGCCTAAGACTCAATATAAATGCACACAACAAGGTTCAAATTACTCATACATGATCAATTGTGCACTCAAAGATTCAAATTGTGACTCACCATTATCAAAGATGCTCAAGTTCACAATACTTGCTTCAAATGCAAGTTCAAGCTCAACAAAGGTAATCAAATGCCCTCATAACAAAGATGATTCCATCTTCACACAAAATTTCTCAACAATTTAAGTCCCGGAATCACATACAACACTCACACTCACAAAGATGAACACATGCATGAATTTACCCATAGGTTTGCCCTTATTTTCCAATCAGCATTCGTTTCAGCTCACTCAAGATCATAAAGGTCTTTTCAAGGCTTGTAATGGGGTTGACTGTAAAAGTATGGTCATTTAGGCTTAGTGGCTTCTACCTTTATAAAGTATGGTCTGAACATCAATTTCCTCTTTTTCTTTAACATTTCAAACATGCTCATAATCCACCCCATTATTCAACTTCATATGAACCACCGGATACCCCATTTTTTTGCAATTTCACTACTTTATTTAATTCACAACTTTTTCGGTCTTTTTCTTTTCTTTCTTCTTTTTCATTCCCTTCTTTTTTTTACATGGAGAGGTTCCATCTTTTTCAAAGCAATCACACAAAAGGGGCATTTCTCACAATTCTTGACTTTCTTTCTCTTTTCACCACACCCCCAACTTAGGCTTTGGCCTAAGTTGGCTATTCAAACAAACCACACTTCATGAGGATTATACCCCATTTAGTTTTGCAATTTTTACAACTTTATTTCACAACTTCTTTTTTTTTTACATTGAGGTGTTCCATCTTTTTCAAAGCAATCACACAAAAGGGGCATTTCTCACAATTCTTGACTTTCTTTCTCTTTTCACCACACCCCCAACTTAGGCTTTTGGCCTAAGTTGGTTATTCAAGCAAATCATACTTCATGAATGTTATGGGTGAATGGATAAGAGAAGTCACAATTTCTCAAGTTTCTTCCAAGAAAAGGGGTAAGACTCAAAAGGTGTCAAGCAAGGTTCACACATCTCACAAGGTTGGCCACAAAAGAGGTATATTGTCAAGTTGGTTCACTCTTCAAAATTCTTGCCTAGGATCATTTCAGGTGCTTGCATCATTCAATCAACCGGACCAACGGGCAAAATTCTATGTGTCATCACACACAATGTTCAAACTAATGTCATCACATAAGGCATTGGTACCAATATTAAACAAAACTCCACACTTTCTAGCTAGCGTGCAATGTTTATCACAGGAGACTCATTCGACAACCGGCTAGTCACAACGAGATGCTAAAAGTTCACATATTGCCTATGTAACTTCGTTTGCCTCATCGTAGCCACACATTCATTTTGTTCAATTAGGGGAACTATCCAAGTCATCGGTATTGACCACAACCGACACTCAAATTTGCACAAGAACAACCACAATCACACACAAAAGAGGTGGCAAAAATATTTAAATTAGGTTCAAAACCATTTTTATTCAAAACAATGGGACACAAGCTAAAACATCCATAACACAATTCATCAACCAAGATATATATATCAATAAACCAAATAAGCCCAATATTCATAAAACAATCACAAGAGGTAGGTATGGAAATACCTCACCCCACCCAACAAAAATAAGCAGTTGTCCTCAAATGCAACTAAAACAGAAACAAGTATAAAAAGATAACAAAGAGGGAGGGGAAAATCATCATGCCAGGCTAAGCCTTGGGTGAAGTCTGCATCTCAGCCACTCCATCTGTCTGGGCATCAGTGCCCGGGGTCACACTCTCAGGTTGGGCATCAGTGCCCGGTGTCTTAACAACCTTGGCTTCACTGGAGCCTGCCATGGACGTATCCCTCAAGGAGGCCCGTCTAGCTGTCTCAAACATAGCACCCTCTAAATCGTCCAACTCCTTATTAAAAACCTCATCTCACACCTTAAGCTGCTCATCATCTGTCTCAGCTTCGGACTCAACAGTAGCAACATCATCCCTAGTATCATCTCCGATAGTAGCCGGTGGCACTTCAGCACAGGCTGGAACATCTACACTCGGGTCATCTCGAATCTCCACCATCCCAAATAGCGAAGTAAAGTTTGTGGACTTCAGATAGTCCACATCCTTCCTCAGCTCCGAAATATCAGCTTTCAAAATTGTCACTGCATCAGTAGCACCCTGCCTTCTCCCACAAACCTTAACTATCGATGTGATGGCATTAATAGACGCCTTGAGAAGTGTCAGTGCAATAGTGATAACTCTCTCAATCATCCTGGGAACCTCGAACTCTAGCCGAAAAGCACGCACATCAGTAGAATGGGCTAGGTGCCCCATCTTGAGCAGCATGGCCTGGGTGATCGGGGGCCTGGAGGCAGTAGTACCATTAGTAGATCTAGAGAGTGGGGGAGCAGCAGAAGGACCAGGGGTATCGAAAGGAGCGGATCAAGAAGTACCTAAAGTCCCAGTGGTCGGAGTAGGCATAATTGCCTCTGCAGGTAGTGAATCAATATCGACCTCCAGGGATCTGTCCACCGGAGCTGTCCTTCTGTGAGCCTCATCTCTCGTGTACTCGGCCTCTATGTGCAGGATGTCGGTATAAGAGGTGGGCGTGATCTCTACATCCCTATTCTCATCTCGAGGAATACCATCCCGACGACATAATTTTGTGATCAATACCGGGAATGGAAGGGACGTTTGGCGCTGCTTGGCCCTCATGGCCATCTACTGCTCGATGATTATTTCTAAATTTAGCCACTTACTGGCTATGATAGACCCAACGAAGGCCTCCTTTGGGTGACGGAGAATGGACTCATTCTGGTAAGGCATAATCGAGCTGCTGATGAATCAAAACCAGTATTTGGCAGCTACATTTAAGTCCTTCTCTATAGGCGCTCTGACCTCAATCCACCTCGAGGTGGTGTCTAAAATAAAGGGGGCTAGCCAACCCTTCAAGTCATCAAGAGTCTTTGTAGTAATCATACTCTGGTACTCGAGTACGGAATCTATAGCCCTCTCAAATACATCGCTGATATCATCGCTGCTGCATCTAACCTTCCTCCCCCGGACCATCACAAACTTCACTGGCCTGAAGGCACTAGCATTCTTCTTCCCCTGAGGTACCAGATCACTGTAGGCTGAGTAGAATTCCCGGACCCAAGTGGGAATGTATGGGCCACGAGGCCTGGTGAAGACCTCAAATCTGTGGAACTTGAGGGTGTCACACACTTCTGGATGCCTGTCCACTACTCCGACTGTGGACAATCTCTTCTCCTCCAAAATGGTCTTCAATCCCTTGGCATTTAACCAGTTGAGTAATCAGAGAGGAGGACCCTATACTGGTGGTGCCGGAACCCCCATCTGTGTCGGAGGAGGCACTGAAGCTAAATATAGAAGGGTCAGCTCCGGAATCCTAGACGAATCATGACGAGCTTTAGAACGAAGCTCTACTCGTCAGGCCTTTAATAACTGATCGTCCTCAGGCTTAGAGAATGAAGCCTTAAAATCATAGGAATCTCCCTCACTGCCGGAGTTGTAATATGGTGTCTTGATCAAGGGCGCTTTGCCCTTTCCATTGCCTTCCTTCGAAGGTGATTTCTTACTCTTTGCCTTGGAAGAGGTTGCTTCCTCATTGATGATAACTCCACGTGCCCGCTTTCGGGGTGGCATACAACTATCATTCAAATTTGTTCTAGCCATTCCTGCAAACCACACAGAAAAAACATTAGAAGAAGTTCTAGAAAAATGTAGAAATTTAGTTGCTGAAAGACTCACCGAACCGTTTGGTGAGTCGCCGAGGTACTTTGGCGAGCCAGATCGGGCTCACTGAAAGTACCAGCACACAATTTACAAAAATTCAGGGCAGTTCTGCGATGTTCAGGGCCATTCGTTGAATCGGCGAATTAGAAGTTGCTCACCAAAAATTACAATGTATTTTAGGGATTAGGGGCGCAGAAGGGCGATCTAGAAGACATTTCGGCAAGTCACCGTGTGAACTCGGCGAGCTCGACTTAGCTCGCCAAATGGCCCAACGTGCTAGTTTTCAACCCCATTTCTCAAGATCAAGCCCGCAGCCCCAGAATTTAAAATTAAACACATGCACCCTCAAATTAAGGTTAGACCCATACTACCCATGCCCTCGGGATACTCATACTTCCCCCGATTCGGCCAAAATTGGCCATTTGTTGACTTTTTCCCTTAAGAATGACATCAAACACTCCATCATTGGGAAAATTACATCATATAACATAATTTGGGGTTACTTAGACTTCACTCCACTAGAACCAACACATTAACACCGCAACCCACCAATTTAGACTCGATTTTAAAAGCAAGAACATGGGAATCGATCAATTTAAGGCACTTAGGCACACATTTTAATTCATTACAGGCAATCCAACAATTAAACACGATTATAATAGTTACCCAACAGAAAACAACAATAAATTTACCTATTGCATTTGATTTCAACCACAAAATTAAAGAACGGGGTTTAGAAAACCAACATTTATGTCGAATTCAAGAGTTGTATAGCTAGGCGGTAAAGTTCCACAATTCTGAGCAATGATTTCACAAAATGAGCGAGCAAAAACGAGAAATTAAGCAAGATCTAAAGTTGGGTGAGAGGGTACAAGAGTTAAAAATAAGAGAAGATGAAGGATTTTGAAATTTTAAACCATTTGGCCTTTAAAACATTTCAGTTCGCGGCACCTTCGGTCGAGTAAGTCGTGCTCGCTGAACCACTCGGCAATGCGCCGAGTGGTATTTTACATCGCCGAGTTTTATAGCACTCCCACCAATTTAGGGGTTCAAACAACGGACAAAGTAGGGCTCGCCGACCTATTCGGGGAGTCGCCGAGTGAACATGTGGCCTATCGAGTTTTATAGAGTTCCCTCTTCAAGCTTGGTGGTTCCAATGGCGGTCCAAGTAGGGGCACACCTACTGAACTTTGGCTCGTCAAACTGCCCATTTTCCAACGCTTTCCACTTTTCAACCTGCCCAATCAACACCCGTTATTCAAAATCAAAAACTAAAGAATCAAAACTTGGGTTGCCTCCCAAGAAACACCTTATATAACGTCGTGGCATGATGAAAATACTAATTTAAGCTTCATTTTTGGGGTTTTCCAAGGTATCACTTGGTAGGCCTCCTTTTGGCCTTGGATTCAAATGAGAAGAAATTTGACCCATTTGGGTCTCCAATTGTTTGATTGACACGAAATAGGAGGTGGCCGTCTGATTAAGTGTAGAGACATCCTCCTTCATCTCTTTCAATACTTTGTTCGATCCTTCAACTTTATTGATAATACGTGAGAGCATGTCTTCCGTACGGACATTTTCAGAATCCTTGGGCTTTTGACGCTCATGGGGCGGGACATACCTGTCCTTATCACCCTCTCTTTCCTTCCAAGTGGTGGTACGATCACGCCATTCTCTGTCACGGTCTCTCCATCCCTCATCTCTATTCCAACCCGAATTTTCACCCGACCTTTGATAGTTTGAACGATAACCTCCACCTTGATTAGCTAGGAAGTTCACTTCCTCATTGTACAACGTTTCAAACTGAGCTTCTTCGGGGTTTTCTCCACCAATAACCACAGCATTAACGCTCTTCATACAATTGCCCATCACATTTTTTGCCAATAGATCCAGCTGGGCCATCATTTTGGCCATGTTTGGTCTCTCTCTTGATATTTTCGATCTGTTCTTTTGTCATTCTAAAAGTGAGAGGAGAGACTTGGTCTTCACGAGTGTACCATGCCCTATTGATCTTGGCCATGCCATCAAGGAGCTGACACGCTACTTCATAGGGTTGTTGCATTATACCACCAGGAACAAGTTGATCAACAACTCTTTTGTTCACCGAATCAAGGCTCCTATAGAAGTACTGTTGCAATATATGATTCGGCAGCCCGTGGGTTGGACATTGAAGTACCAACTTCTTAAACCTCAGCCACGTCTCATGGATATGTTCACCTTCCAAGCATTTTAAACATTGGATACTATCCCTAAGGGTCATCATCTTTGACGGGGGAAAGAATCTCACATGGAATGCTGTAGTAAGCTCATCCCAAGAGGTGATGGAGTCCCTTGGCAACTCAGCCAACTATTTACTAGCCTCACCCATCAAGGAGAATGGGAACAACCTTAGACGGACTTGTTCATATGATACCTTCTTAAATGAGAACAGACCACAAACGTCCACGAAGTTCCGAATATGCTCATGTGGGTCTTCGTGAGCCAATCCTCTATATAATCCCTTAATTTGGAGGAGCTATAACATTGTGCTTGTAACATGGAAGACGACATTCCCTTCAGTTAGAGGTAGACGTAATGCACCCACACCACCCAATGGAATTGGGTCATGTAACGACTTGTTCTCTTCGTTATAGAAATGCCAACGGGGGAAAATTTTAGGCCGAAAAACTTTTTCGTAGTATTTGAATTTTTCCAACCTAGTCCAGATTTGGACGAAATCGGAGTCTTGAAGGTGTAAGGAAATCAGTAACAACCGAGTGAGTTAATTATGATTTTGATTACATGAGTAGTTAGCTAACTCGTTAAAGAACCCATACGACTTTACGGAATTTAATTCAGGCGAGTAGAACTCCCGAAATTAAACTTAGCATAAAGGGTATTTTCTGATCATCATTGGTTAGAAGTGTGTTGTGAAATGGGGGTCTTAGAATTCTTTAAATAGCTCACTGGTTCATGCAAGCCACTTTTGCGGGATTGATGTCGCTCTAGCAGGGCCACTACAGCGGGGTGAGGGCCGCTATGGCAGGTTCGACGCGACTTAAAGTCATAAATAAACCCTTAAACGACCTTATGTGGCACTTTTTGATTTTTAGAGCTAAGGAACGAACCCCAGGCGACTCCTACTCGTTTTTAACCATTCTTGAGGCTAAATGTAAGTTTTTCACTCTCCGAATCCATTTTTCGATCCGTAGAACGTAATAAAATAGGTAATTATCGATGGGGAAGGGTTTTGATCTAATATCTATGGTGGAAACAACCCTATTTTGGATACTTGGGATCATGAGTTTGATCTAGGGTTCATAGAATTGTTAGTAATTCAAGTAATTAGTGATTGTTTATTGATTCTCGTATTCTATTGATTGTTTGGAGACCACAAGCGGAACGAATCCAGAAAGAGAAGGATCAGGTTTCTTAGGATTTCAAGCTTGTTTCGAGGTAGGTTATGGTTGTGATTCTATGATTGTGTGATGTATGTTTGTTCTTGCTTCATTATGATACTTGCATGTATG
>NW_006239012.1:787676-804561 GCF_000226075.1 Solanum tuberosum | reverse complement strand
TTGGATCGGGTACCACGTTCCGGTATGCTAACTGTTTGAGTTTGGGTTCCATGAGAAGACCAATGATTTGCTATAATTGTGTATCTTACGAAATGTAAAGTTTTTCGTTGTTAGTAAATGTTGATAATATTGTATATGTTCGATATTTGCATGTGATTATATGGTTGTGATAACTTATGTATGTTGCACTTAGTGGGATAGCCTTGTGATCCTACCAGTACACTGTGGTTGTGTACTGATACTGCACTTGCTCTTATTTTTGTTGAGTACAGGGCATCTTCAAGCGACTACTGACAGACCTCACTTAGAAGATCAATGATCGTTCAAATTCAAGGGTGAGCCAATTCTTTCGGGCTGCCATGGGTTCTCTTTCGTCTATGTCCACCATTTCCGGACTTAAACTATATTCTAGTTAGTTCATTAGATTGGGGTTGAATCCCTTCTTGTTTAGACTTGTTGAACTTTAGATGTTTTGGTACATTGATTTTTAGGTTCTAGGCATTACTTTCGCAATGTTAGTTTATTATTGTTAGACTTTTGTTAGAGTTTATGGGAACTCTATTTATTTCTTTAGTATTTAACTTGCTTCTGTAACTTAAATGCCTTAGTTTTTGTTAGTTTCTTGGTTTGGGTTGTAGTAGTGGTTCTCCCACCGGAGAGTTAGTGTGGATGCCAATCACGACGGTCGGGGTCGTGACATGTCATTCACATTTGGGTCATTTACATCATTGAGGTTCCCAATATAGTCTTGGTGGCCCACTTGGCTACCATTACTCCCGTTTACACTCTTCTCTTCCTCTGTTCAACTCAAGCAATGCAAAACAAAAACTAAAGTAAGTCGATTCAACTACAACCAAAAAGATCACAATTCAACTTCAATAAAAGAATTTCAAACAACACCACTCCCAGATAGCGACGCCATTTTGATTAACGTTTCAAGCACACCTTATCCAATTCTAGGTGCAAACGATCGTTAAGCAGTATAAAACTCAACGAAGAGTTAGGGTCGAACCCACAGGGAGCGGTACGTGTTCAAATTCAGTTATGAAGTAAAAATGTG
The DNA here is from genome assembly GCF_000226075.1 of Solanum tuberosum. Taxonomy (NCBI): domain Eukaryota; kingdom Viridiplantae; phylum Streptophyta; class Magnoliopsida; order Solanales; family Solanaceae; genus Solanum; species Solanum tuberosum. The sequence continues at coordinate 803,501 of NW_006239012.1, read as the reverse complement.
GTCTAAATAGTTATAGGATGAGAAATTGTCGAAAATAACAAATAAACAAGTCAAAGAGGGTGACAAAGAATGTCAGATGGAGGGTTTTGGTTTGAAATTATCAGCTACAACGCAATCAACCAATAATGAAATAACAATATAGAGAGGAATTCTCGGGATGTGATTGATTATAGGCAAATTTCGCTAATTGGGTAATTGAATCTACTAATAAATAGCTAAATATCAGTGGGTAAGCGGGGCTATGATTGAAATAGCTTTCTCTCGAACAACTACTTCGATTCAAGTGATTTCTCTCGAGCAAATAAGAACAACCCACAACTTTAATACACCTTCTCTCTCGAGCAAGATTCACTCTTTCGAGCCGAACCCACATCAACCCAATACCTACAAACCATTAATCAAAAGCTTTGGTTCAAAAACCCCTTTCTCAAGCAAGTTAAGAACTCAAAGTTAGAACTGCATTTGCAACTACAATTCATAGAAAAAACACAACTAATGATTAAACCCACTTCAATATAGTATTTAAATTAGTAATAATCAATACCCATAAGCTAATTCAACACATAATCAAATAATCACACTCCAAGAATTGGGGTTTTAGCTAAATATTATAAAAAGATAAAAACGATTACCAACTAAATTATCCATCAGTTGGGTAATAGAACCGATCAGCGATTCGCCGACTGCCCATTTTCGTCGCCGACTTGGTTTCTTCCCTAAGGGCTGGAACACTGGAACTTTAGGCGATCTGAAGAGCCACTCGGCGGCTCGCCGAGTGGTCTTGGCGATCACCCGAATTTCTCTTCTCCATGTCTTCATCTTGTTTTGTTCCTTTTTGCCTGTTAGTGTCCTTGGTTTTCTCCTTAGTCCACATACCTGAAAATCAAGGCTTTAACATTAGTTTATAGCATAATTAGGCATTTGAGGACACTAAAACTATCAAAACAAAGCCCTAAATGAGTCTCAATCTCAGACTCATCATTAATTTAATAAGAAAGTGATGTTGCATGTGTTGGCGATGATAAGATTCATGTAGGATGTCATCACTTTTCATAGTAAAATTGTGAATTGTGTCTTTTTTTTGGCGTGATTAGCGCCTTAGATTTCAATAAAGTGAGGTATGATTTGACACGTCCCGAGCCTACACCCTGGACGTGGCCGACACGCGAGAACCATTTTTGACCCCAAGTGAACCCTTGGTCAAGCTCAACTCTCAACGGAAGACTTAGTCAACAACATATGAACTCAAAAGTAAACTTTACTAAACTGTCTCAAAAGATTAACTCATAATATTTTAGAAATAAAACATTCATTGGCCAAAAGAGGCATTCAAGTCTAGACCATAACAACTGAAATGAACCAGGCTCATGAACTATTACTGTATATCTATCTATGAAGCCTCTAATACTATGAGGGATGTCGGGAAAAGACCCCCGATCATTCTAACAAACTGAAATAGATGAAGATAAATAAGGGATCCTCCGGAAGCAAGGAGGCTCACCAAACAACTCTGGAACTCAACTAGATCAACGAAGCACTGGTTGATGATCCTAGTTACTTGTATATGCATCATGAATCGATGCAGGCCACATGGTGTCAGTACATGGAATGTACAAGCATGTAAGGGAAATACTGAACATAACCTGCAAGTTTGAACCTGATAAAAAATAAACATACTCACTTCGACTCTACTCAACTCATAGATACTCAACTCAATGCAATATAAAATGACGATAAAAGTATAGTTTATATAAAACATTTAAACACTAGATAAAAACTCAATGTATTTAAAAATAAAATAATAACTCAGTTTGTATATAAAGATACAAATAACTCTATTTGGAAGATTTTCTAACCGACAACCATCACTATGAGCTATGTGATGATACAACATCTCGCCCACGCTGCCAGAACTTTCCGATACCTTGTCGGGGTATAGAACTCTTCAACTAAGTGGATTCATTAAGCTATTCTTAAAAAGAAATATGGAATCATCTAAAAAGTATGACCCTTTGTACCCACGATGGCTACATGGTTTATGAGGACTTTGAGTTATCTGAATTCGTTCCCATATCGGTGCTCACTAATAATCCCAAAATATAACTTAGCTCATATGTTTAAAAACATTTCCTCATCTTCAACTTTGAGATTATTACTCAAAAGATTTCTCTTAAAAGAGATAGTACTCCAAACTCCTCATGAACTCCTTTGGAAATCGGTGTTTCCCCTCATTTTAAAAGTAAAAACATTTACTATTGGGAATACTTAGTTCTCATAAATTCATTTTGAAAACTGAAACTCAACTCTCCTCATCCTCAAACTCAAGTACTCAAGTATTAAAACAAGTTTTAAAAAGATTGTAAAAGACTTCTCAAAATGACTCGAAAGAACTCTCAAGACTTTACTCTTAACTCTAACTTGAATTTGAATTATGAATTTAAGGGTTATGATTCATGTTGTGAATGATTTCTCGGTGTTTAGATGTAGTTTAGAGTAGTTAGAATCAATAGGGAGTAAAGATACACTTTAAAAGGACTTAGACGGAGCAAACAACGGAAAAAGGGTGGGGGCAGGCGACCCTGGCGCACTGCTGGCGCGGGGTGCCAGCCCCTAGACTTCAGAGGCTGGTTTTTGATGCACTGTTGGGGCGCGCCTCCCCAGCCTTTCCCCAAAACATTCTGACGTATTTTTCTTCTCGTTTTCTGACCCTAATTCATCTAGAATCGATTGTTTTCCTCAAATTTTCCTTAGATTCAATTACCCAATACAAGTACACGAGAATCTACTCAAAAACAACCCTCAAACTCATACTTTTATCTCAAGAGCTCATCAAACCCATCCTAATTCAAGAACGAAAGCAACACTTATCAAGAATTCATCAAGAACTCAATTATAGTCAATATTATGGATGAATTTCTAATATGTAAATCATGATTGACGTGTGGGTGAATGAACTCATCACCATGAAAGCTTACATACCTCGAGTTGGCGAAACAATTCATCGATTCGGAAGAAATTTTGATGTTTCCTTTTTCTCCTATTTTCCTCTTCTTGAACTCCTCTCAAAACCCTAAGCGTAATTTAGGATTGTAAAACTGACCCAAATCAGATTTGCCCCCAAAAATAATACTAAAAACGTTTTAAACTGATGGGGTAAGGAAAATACCAAAATACCCCTCACTAATTCGGGTAACTTTCCTTAACTGGACAGACTGACTTCAAATGGACATATCTCCCTCATACGAGCTCAAAACTTAGAAAACTTGGTTGCGTTGGAAAGAGGATTCCAAGACCTTTCATTTGATATCTTATGGGCCACTTAACTCATCTTGTACGAAAAGTTATGGTCGTTCGAAATTGACCCAAACTCACAACTCAAGCATAACTTGTAAAATTCTCAAATTGGCTCTTTCCAAATTAGTTCTTTTTATATTTAAGGCGGGATGTTACATGATTGATAAAAATCTATTATCAATAATTTAATATATTATTATATTAAAGGTAAGAACATGATGACCGTGTAAGGCTGGTTTCAATGTGGACCGTGTTTTTGGTTCCTAATTATCATTTCATGAAAGTTTTGGTTGCACGTGCTTCCCATTCCATTGTCCTTATAACTCTTACAAATTAGTCTTTCGATCTTTAAAATGTGTTTTCTTAGGATATAGTGGACATCATAAGGGCTGTTAATGCTTACATGTCCCTAGTCTCCCTCTTTCGTTCCTCCTATATTAACCATATTGTTGATCTTCCATCAGCTATTGATAAACCCATAATTCTCCATACTTCTCAACCATGCATTGACTGCTCAAACAACACCCTTTGTACCTCATCATATGGTAATCAGGCGTAAGACTAAATCTCAAACTCCACAAGCTCATGTTGCCACAAAATACCCTTTACCTCCATCTACCTTGACACATAAACCTACATGTTTTACTCAAGCCAAAAAAGATCTGAAATGGAGAAAGACTATGCAAGAAGAGTACAATGCTCTCCTGCAAAATGGTACTTGGTCCCTTGTCACGTCTTTTGCGGCCATAAATGTTGTGGGATGCAAATGAACTTTTAAGTTGAAACTAAATCATGATGGCTCCACTGAGCGGTACATGGCTCATTTAGTGGAAAATGGATTTTTTCAAGAAGCTGGAGTGAACCAGCATGAAATATTTAGTCCGGTAGTGAAACTTACAACTATCTGCTTGTATCTGTCTTTAGCTTTGTCAAAAGGATGGTCCCTGCGACAACTTGATGTCAAAAATGCATTTATGCATGGTCAACTTCATGAAGAGGTATACATGTCTCAGCCCTCTGGTTTTACCTATCCAAACTATAGGTGTAAGCTTCACAAAGCTCTCTATGGCCTTAAACAGGGACCTCGGGCATGGTTTGAAAAGCTTAGCTCAAAATTGCTTAAACTCAATTTTGTATCTTCTAAATCTGATACGTCTCTATTTATGGGTTAATATCTCAGATGGTCACTTAACTATCCACTTTTGCCTCAGAAAGTCACTCAACTTTTAATTTTCACTAAAAAGTCACCATGTGAGTGACTTTCTGAGGAAAGATTGGATAGTTGAGTGACCATTTGAGGTATTAACCCCTCTATTTATCCGCAATTTTGAAGAGCATGTTACTATTATCTTGGTCTATGTAGACGATTTTATTATTACAGGAAGCTCTAGTGAGTTCATTGCATGCAAGTCTTATTCTTCAACTATCTAATGTCTTTGCTATAAAGGATGTTGGTAAGCTACATTACTTTCTTGGTGGTTAGGTACATTATCAGACCACTGGATTTACCCTTACTCAGTCCAAATATATTATACAACTCCTTGCTCGTGCCAATATTAATGGCGCAAAGATAATTTCCTCACCTATGGTCACGGGACTTCAGTTGTCCCAACATGGGAGTTCACCATTTTCTGAATTTTTGACCAAAGTAAGTCATTATTAAAATTAATTTACCAAAATAATACATTTTTTTGAAATTTTACAAAATTAGTATAAACGTAGTTCACAGTAACGTTTTAGGTTATATTTTATTGAAAAAAATTCAATAACAAGAAGATAAAAATCTGACATATTAAATAGACATAAAACGTTATTGTCAGTAACGTTTTATAATTCGTTACTTTGAAGGCACGTTTTACAGCTAAAACGTGACTCACAGTAACGTTTTTCTGGAATGACTGAAAATTAAAAAACAATCTTGTACATGCCTCATTCAACTTTATTAAACTTTCCACTATTAAAATGAATATATATATATTTTACACATATATATTCACATATATAAATTTCTCTTTTTCTTCTCTTTTCATACATAGATAATACTTTTGCAAGGAAAATAAGTTGTGAGGAGGCTTTACTACAATATCAATTAATTCCCTTGTCTCTTCTATTATGATGTAGCCATTATATATTTTTTAATAATTTGTTTGCTTACTTATTACATCAATTTTAATTCAATAACTTCTTTATTGATAGTCTAATATTTAATAATGATAAGAAACAGATTAGTCTAATATTTGGAAGGGATGCTATCTTAGGCTTGAATTAAGAAGATCTCTCATATGATTTATTTACAAATTTTGAAATTGAAATGATACAAGACAAGCTCCAATTTGTGTAAAGTCATCCTCATTTTTTTTTACTTTTGTTTAAAAAAAGTATTGTCTATGTGAAAAGAGAAAGAAAAGAGAAAATCATATATATTTCAAATGAAGGTATGTACAAAATATATCTATCCATTTTAATAGTGGAAAGTTAAATAAAGTTGAATGAGGCATGTACAAGATTGTTTTTTTAATTTTCAGTCATTCCAGAAAAACGTTACTGTGAGTCATGTTTTAGCTGTAAAACGTGCCTCAGAGTAACGAATTATAAAACGTTACTGACAATAACGTTTTATGTCTGTTTACTCTGTCAGATTTTTGTCTTTTTGTTATTCAATTTTTTTGAATAAAATTCTTTTTGTTATTCAATATTTTTGAATAAAATATAACCTAAAACGTTACTGTGAACTACGTTTATACTAGTTTTGTAAAATTTCAAAAAAACGTATTATTTTGGTAAATTGATTTTTATAATAGCTTACTTTGGTAAAAAAATCCTATTTTCTGATCCTTCATTGTGTTGCAGCTTGTTAGGAGCTCTTCAATATATATATATATATAACCATCACACATCTAGATGTTTCGTATATATTGTCAACAAATTATGCCAATTGATGCATAAACCTATGGAGTCTCATTTCCCTACCATGAAATGCTTGTTGCGCTATTTAAAGGCTACCATAGACCTCGGTTTGCAGTTGCATACAACTAGCTCCTTACCGCTTCAGGCTTTCTCAGATGCAGACTGGGCTGATTGCCTGGATGATTGGCGATCTACCAATGGTTATTATATTTTTCTTGGACCCAACTTAGTGTCGTGGAGCTCAAAAAGACAACGAGTGGTTGCACGATCCAGCACCGAGGCTGAATATAGGGCCTTAGCTGCGGCTACTGCTAAAGTTACATGGATGCAACATCTTCTTAAAGAGTTTTGTGTCTCTCTTCATCAAGCTCCCACACTATGGTGTGATAATCTGTCTACTACATACCTCACTGTAAATCCTATTTTTCTTGCGCAGACCAAACATATTGAATTGAGTTTTCATTTTGTTCGTGAGAGAGTAGCATCGAAAGACTTGGAAGTTTGCTACATCAATTCCTTAGATCAGTTAGCAGACATTTTCACCAAAAGCCTTCCTTCTCATAATTTTCATGTCGTACGTTCCAAGCTTGCAATTGTACAACCACTGCTCCGCTTGCGGGGGCATGTTAGGACAACATAACAGTACGTGGTTGTAGTAGTTGTATTCTATTAGAAGTCATGCTAAAAGTTTAATTCATCTCTTGGAGAGTTGTATTCAACTACATTTTTGTATAGCATTTCTATATATTGAAGAATAACACGTTTGTGAAATACAATCAAATTTTTTCATATTCATTAAATCTTTACATACCTATACTAAATGGGAAAAATATAAACAATCTTCTTCGCGATATAACAAGTCGTTTATGCCTGAGGACTATCAATAACCATTTTGTCAGAAATGCTTGTATTTTTAGGAAAACCATCAGATCATTTCAGAAAATATTGTTAGCCTCATAGAATCGGATAATTTTAATAATTAAACACTTAACCGACTAGTAACTTGTTGCAGGCAAAGAAGGAAAAAGAAGAGTCAAGCATATAACACCTAAAGAAGGAGAAAATATGTTCATCAATCAAGGGATACATAATATATTCAAGATAGCCAAAATCATCAATCAAGGCAAAAAAATTAAAAAGGAAAGAAGTCAAAACACACTACATAAAGAGGGAAAGTCATGTGATGTACGAGACACAAAAGGAAAACAAATAAATCAAGATTCCAACATTCAAGGAACATATCAATCAAGAAATATCCAAGACCAAGCATTAATTCTAGCATCTGCCTAGGATGAAGCAAATCAACAGAAGATACGAAACTCCATCAATCAAGGGATACATTCAAGATAGCAAAGATTAGCCAACATCCAAGACTACAAAGGAAGAAATCGAAATCAAGGGATGCATTCAAGATAACAAGATCAACCAAGATTCAAAACCACAAGAAGATCATCATACAAAGGAAGTAATCGATTTGCGTATGCACATATCTGATATGGACATGACTCAGCAAATCAATCAGAATAAAATCAAGGATTCAAACTCCCTTAGGTTTCCGTAAAAGAGCAAAGTCCTCCAAAGCTATATAAACCTCTCTTAGCCATAGTTGTGAAGCACGCACTTCACTTGAACTTATATTGTAATCTTCTTTTATCTTTCATAAAACTTTGTACACACTTGAGTGAATAATTGAAAAGAAAAGAGAAAGAAAGATCTGAGTGTAGGTTATACAAGAAGAGGTTGTGTCAAAAAAGAAGATCTGATTTGCATATCAGACAAGGCTCTCAACTGTAACATTCTGTAACATTCTGTAACATTGATGAATACAATAAGATTGCTCAAGAAAAGAAAGATTGGCAAATTCTTCTCGAAGCAAGACAAATTGAAGTCTACTTACTAGAAGAAAAAATGGAGGAAGTAAAAATGCAGTTGAACTATATCAGAAAATCTCCTAGTCATAGCTCTGTCAGATCCCAAAGATCAACTCTCAATAACAGGAGAAGATCTCACAATCATAGTTCCAACAGATCCTACGGATCTATACCTAATTCTCCTTATCTTTCTGCTGAAATTTCTGTTAGTTTCTCTTGTTATACTTGTGGTGACATTGGTCACAAATCTTTTAACTGCAGGAAATTTTCTTCTGGAAAATGGATTTGGAGACCAAAAGTCGTTAATCCTAAACCTCAAGGACCCAAAAATACTTGGGTACCAAAAAAAAATTAATCTACTTATTTTGCAGGGGCAGACCAAAAGAACCTACAAAAAAAGAATGTGGGTAATAGATAGTGGATGCTCCAGACATATGTGCAGAAAGAAAGAAAATTTCAAAACTCTTAACAAAAACGATGGAGGGTATGTACGGTTCAGAGATAATGCAAAAGAAGAAGTAGTAGGATTTGGATCAATTACTCTTAGCTCATCATGTGATCTATTAGAAGTATACCTGGTGGAGGGACTTAAACACAACCTGCTTAACATCAGTCAACTATGTGATGTTGGATTCGAAGTCTCATTCAATGCTACAACTTGCATGTCACGACTCAATTTCTCGAGTCATGATGGCACCTACTATAACCCACCAGTAGGTAATCCAACCCGTAACCCGGAACAACAAGTAATGGGTCTAAGGTCAGAAACTAAACAAGAGTAGGCAAAATTTAAGATAACAATATAAACAGGCGGAAGCAAACCAAAACATATATAAACAAATAAAGATTCATCCCAAAACCTGGAAGTCACTAGTACAGAGCTACTAACAAAACAAATACAAGTCCTAAAAGTGGACCACAGAAACTGGACTGTCTCGAAAGGCAAAAGACAAGTCTATATATACAGATGGAGACTGAAATAGTACAAAACGTTGTGTGCCTCACCCCCATCTCCGGATCAGACTGCTCCAAGCTCGATAAGAATGCTGGTCACTAAAGGTACTATCATGACTCGAGAAATTGAGTCGTGACATTGCACTATCAGACATATGACTAAGGATATCACAATCGTTGGAGATCGTATTGATAATATCTATGTTCTAAACAACGTTGACTTGCCAACACTTACATGTCTAACTGCAGTATCAAATGAATCTTGGCTATGACATAGAAAACTTGGTCATGCCAGCATGCATGCCTTGGAAAAATTGTCCAGACTTGAACTAGTCATTGGGCTTCCAAAGTTAAAATTCGAAAAGGACCATATATGTGACGCTTGGTAAGCAAACTCGTTCTTCCTTTAAGGTCAAGGATATTGTAAGTACCACTAAACCTTTACAACTTCTACATATGGATCTTTTTTGTCCCACTCGGACCGCTAACATTGGTGATAAGAAATATGTCTTCGTTATCGTTGACGACTTCTCAAGATTCACTTGGGTAATTTTCCTATCTCATAAAAATGAATCTTTCTCTAACTTTGAAGTGTTTTGTAGAAAAGTCCAAAGAGAAGCAAGATATTTTATTTCCACAGTTCATAGCAATCATGGAGGAGAATTTGAGAATAAAGCATTTGAGGAATTCTGTGATAAAAATGGATCCGCCCAAATTTTATCATCTCCTAGATCACCTCAGCAAAATGGTGTGGTAGAAAGGGAAAAATCATTTGTTACAAGACAACTCCAGAACCATGCTTCTTGATTGAAATCTCCCTGATCATTTCTGGCTGAAGCAGTAAGTATTGCTTGCCATATTTTGAACAGATGCCTCATCAGACCTATTTTAACTTCATATGAGTTATGGAGTGGTAAAAAGCCATATAAGCTATTTTCACCCTTTCGGATGCAAATGTCTCATTCACAACAATGGTAAGACAAATCTGGGTAAGTTTTATCCAAGAAGTAGTGAAGGTATATTATTAGATTATGCACCCGTCAGTCGTGCATTTTGAGTTTTTAATAAAAGAACTTAAGTGTTGAAGAATCTGTTCTTGCTGTTTTTTATGATACTAACCCAAAGATGCATGAAGTAGAGTCTATAGATGATGAAACTACTCCTACTGTGAACACCGAGAACCTCTCAAATACTTCTAATCATATTATAATAGAGCAGTCGACTACTCCAGAACTAGAGTTGACTAGTTCAGCTGGAAAGACATGTATTCCCAGAGAATGGAGACACACCGCTAATTATCCAAATGACTTCATCATGGGCAAGCCAACCGACTTAATACAGACTAAAGCTTCGTTGAGAAAACAAGTATTTGTAACACTCGTCTCTCAAATTGAACCTAAACGTATAAATGAGGCGATGGAAGACAAATCTTGGAAACAAGCAATGAAAGAAAAACTTTATTAGTTTGAAAGAAATCGAGTATGGACTCTCACTGAAAGACCGAAAAATTGTTCCGTAATTGGAACCAAGTGGATCTTTCGAAATAAGCTAAATTAAGATGGAAAAATCATTCGTAACAAAGCAAGATTGGTTGTTCAAGGATACTCCCAACAAGAAGGTATTGATTACGATGAAACTTTTGTTCCGGTAGCAAGACAGTCAGCAAACTGAATATTTGTCATCTTATCAGAAATACATAACTGGAATTATGGTACCCTCACTCATCTCATTTTGATTTAGTTGGATATTCAGATGCTGACTTTGCATGTGATAAAAATGACCAAAAAAGTACCAGTGGAACGTGCCAAATTTTAGAACAATCCTTGTTCTCCTGGCACAGTAAAAAGCAAACTTCGGTTGCATTATCTACTACAGAGTCCGAGTATCTAGCTGTTGGAAGTTGTGGTACCCAATTATTATGGATGATGCATCAATTGCTTGATTATGATCTTTCTTATGAATTTGTTCCTACTTTTTGCGATAATACTAGTGCTTATCTAAATATATTGTGCATCTTTCTAGGGCTAAGCATATTGATATTAAGCATCATTTTATTTGAGATCTTGTTGAAAATGTTTTTTTAAATTTGTTGATTTTGTTATGTTCTCTCTTGCTCTTTCTTTTTTATTATGCCAAAGGGGGAAAATAGTCCCAAGTCTCTTTATAGGAAGCAATAAATTTAGGGGGAGCTATATAGCTTAAAGATAGGGGGAGCTACAAAATATATCAGGGAAGTTTTCACTATCTCTTTAAGTCTATGCAAATTGTGAATTAGTTGTCATTATCAAAAAGAGGGAGATTGTTAGCATCATAGAATCAGATTTTTAATAATGAAACACTTAACCGACTTGTGACTTGTTGCAGGCGAAGAAGGAAAAAGATGAGCCAAGCATATTAACACCTAAAGAAGGAGAAAATATGTTCATCAATCAAGGGATGCAGAATATATTCAAGATAGCCAAAATCATCAATCAAGGCAAAGAAATCAAAAAGGAAAGAAGTCAAAACACACTACATCAAGAGGGAAAGTCATGTGCTCTACGAACACAAAAGGAAAACAAATAAATCAAGATTCCAGCATTCATGGAACATATCAATCAAGAAATATCCAAGACCAATCATTAATTCTAGCATCTGCCTAGGATGAAGCAAATCAACAGAAGATACGAAACTCCATCAATCAAGGGATACATTCAAGCTAACAAAGATTAGCCAACATCCAAGACTACAAAGGAAGAAATCAAAATCAAGGGATCCATTCAAGATCAACCAAGATTCAAGACCACAAGAAGATCATCATACAAAGGAAGAAATCGATTTGCGTATGCACATATCAATCAGAATAAAATCAAGGACTCAATCAAAGATCCTTGATTCAAACTCTCTTAGGTTTTCGTAAAAGAGCAAAGTCCTCCAAAGCTATATAAACCTCTCTTAGCCATAGTTGTGAAACACGCACTTTACTTGAACTTATATTGTATTCTTCTTTTATCTTTCATAAAACTTTGTACACACTCGAGTGAATAATTGAAAAGAAAAGAGAGAGAGATCTGAGTGTAGGTTATACAAGTAGAGGTTGTGTCAAAGAAGAAGATCTGATTTGCATATCAGACATGGCTCTCAATTGTAACAGTCTGTAACACCCAAATTCTCAACAAGATCTTAAGGAAACCCTTGTAACCCAAGGGGAGTGGACGTAGGCACCACATCGGTATTTCGAACCAGTGTAAAAACTCTCTGTGTTATTTACTTACTGCATTTACTATTTCTATATATTTGTTTTACTAACGTGCAGGCGAGTCGACTGGCCATTACAGGAAGTCAACTGATGGAAATTTTAATTCACCCCCCTCTTGACTTTCAAATATATCTTATTTCACAACCAAATCACAATTCAACTAAATATTTTTTTTCATTATATTAATTAATAAAATGTAATGCGTCCGACCCAGATCCAAACTAGCGTAAGTAGGTCAGCTAAAGTTTTTCCGAATTATTAATTGGTGGCAAACTCCTGCAATAAGTACATTTCAAAATATGATGCTTCAAGTTATAATTTCAGTTATTATATATTGGGAATATGAAAAATAATACTCGGTCAGTTAAAAAAAAAAAGACCTAGTTTGACATGGAACGAAGTTTAATAAAAGAAAGAAGACTTTGTAATTTTGTGGTTCTAAATTAAAGTTATGTCAAATATACCAAAATGCCCTAATCTTATGGCCATAAACATGCCACGTGGAAAGTTGATGTTGAAGTATTACCAAAAAAGAAAAGGGGCCATTCTTTTAGACAAAAAAGGAAACTAGGTCTTTTTTTTTTAAACAGACTAAAAATGAAACTAGGTCATTCTTTTTTAAACAGAGAGAGTATGATATTACCGTATATATCATTTGATAGAGTGTATAAGAAGAATGCTAACTAGAGTGTATTAGTAATACTTGCATTAGGAATTCATGTATTAGTTATGTTTGCATTATTTATACGTATATTAATTTAATGCATTGTTTGATTTGATGTATTAAAAATAACATGCATTGATTAAAAAAAACTTATTTACAAAGATACCCTCCACTATTATGGTGGAAAAGATGTAAAAAAAGTTTTGAGGGACAATTGAATCTTTAATCATACTAGTGCATGCATTAAAACCATTGCATAGTTAATACCTAAAAATTCATGGTATTAGTAATACACACCTTAATATACAATAGAGTGTATACATAGGTTTGAAAAGAGTAACAAACAAGGTACTAGTAATACATAAAGGTAATGCATGCATTATTTTTCTTGATACACTCTACCAAACGACTCTTAAGTAAACAAGAATTTTATAAACACAACAACAAAAGGTTTAACCTAAAGTAACACATATTATACGGTGAATTTGAGACAAACAGGGTAAATTTGTCAATTACAAAAAGTTCTTTTGATGTTCTACTTTAGTAGCTAATGCGTGTTCAATATTGTGTAATACTTTTTAGTTTTATTCTCTTCTACTTTTTTCTCTGTTGTTGTCTCTTCTACTTTTTTCTCTGTTGTTGTCTCTTCTGAAACCCAATCTTGACTTTTCACAGTTTCATAGGGTTTCTTTTTTAGTATGATTGATCAGTTTGTTAGTAAAATCACAAGCTAAGAGAATCAATGTTTGCAATTTCACTAACTACTCTCACATAAGGTATCAAATCTATACATATAATTATTCTATAATTTCGTTTGGCTTTGGCTGTTCTTTTTAAATTGTTCTGCTTTCACTTCTATGATTTTGTTTTTTTAAAATCTCAAATTTATTAGCTTTTTAGTTCTTTGTAGTGGTGATTTTTTCTATAGTATAGTATCTAAATAAAATTGTGTCGTCCCCTTAATGTAGTATATACATTATCGTAATTTTTTGAGAAGTTGATGTGATGAAGAGTCTAATTACTGCTTTCTTTGGAGTAGTTTATTGTTAAATTATATGATTGCATGTTAATCGTAGATACAAAATTCTATTGCAAACATTCTAATTGAATCCCCCAACCACCTCTTTCACCGAAAGAAACAAATTTAACCAAGAAAAAACAGAATGCCCAATGGTATTATAATAACAAAATGAGTTCTCTGGCCATAAATACAGATTGTAGAGGGTAGATGTCATCCCTACAGTTTATAATTCAAGTCTGCTTACTCCCTCACTTAAAGAAACGTTTCATAATGAGTTGTGAGTCCAACTTTGACCTATGTCAAGTGTTGCTCCCAATTGCACACGCAAGTATACGTGGTCGCGCAAGTAATAGAGTGACTCTTAAAATAATCAGATTATCGAACCCAAAGAACTTATCAATTAACTATTTACTAAATTATACTAGTCTAACTATTTAATTAAGAGTGCTAAAAGAGTTTGATTTTTTATTTACAATGAAAAGAACGCATGAATTAAATAATAAGATTACTTACAGTGATTGGGAAAATTCCAGGGCTGCACATGCAATGAGTCTCATGTATCATATTTTTGGCTTAGAACTAATTTAGTTGTCAAGTTACTGGTTTATAAGGTTAATTGTATGAGTCGTGCTACACACCTCTCGTCACTTACTCCAGTTAGCTATCTAACTACATCGTTGAGCGGGGATAAATAGACTAACTGGCGAGCATTTATATTTCATCATATTTTGTAACCAAGTAAGTTGTTCGTCCGGGAGTCACTCCTGAACACTAATCACCTCAATCAAATAGGTCGATCGAGCTCTCTATATTCTCTGGTCTATCTAACCCCTCCTCTCTCGATTGTAGGATTAAACAATAGATTTATCTTATGGTGCGCAAGCATAAAATACTAAAACAAGAATGTAGAAGTAACTTATAATGAAAACCAAGAATTAATTCACAAACCTTAAATATTCAACATTCGATTCGTAGCTACAGCCCAAAACAAGAGCGTTTAGCCACTAATTTCTAGGAAAAGAAAGAAAAAGAAAAGAACCCTAAAAAGTATTGACAATTTTTCTTGCAAAGTACCTCCTAATTGATCTCCTAATGTCCTCCAATAATTATTCATATAAACTATTTATAGATGTAGAAAACTCTAAATAAAATAATTGAGTCCAAACAAATTATGAATCTGAAACCAAACGAAATTCAACTTCCGAACAGTGGTTCGCCGCCTAAACTCTTTGCTCCCTTCAGAATCTGCCACGTGGCAGCAGCTTGCAATTCAATTTGAACTGCCGATCTTTTCAATATATATAAATATTAATATAATATTCAATTTAATTCATTAAGCTATCTGATTGATTTCATTCTTTAACCTTTCATATTTAATTTGTTTTAGCTCCAAGATTCTTCAATTTTACCCCAATACAAATAAAATACACTATTAAGCATAATTCATAAAATTAATGCTCAAAAATGAAAAATATAAATAATAAATGTGAGGCAAATAATGATAAGAAAATATATTTTTGGCCTCACATCAACACCCCACACTTAAACTTTTGCTCGTCCTCAAGAAAACATTAAAGTTCATCTCAAAAAAATCAAAATAAAAATGTCATCACTTTGGTTAATACAAACAATTAGGCCATATATCAATTTTCAAAACATCAAGTACAATTTTCAATCCTTCTGCAAGACATCCAAATAAACAACAAACCTCTAACCTCCTAACCTCAAGGAAGGACTTTGAACTCATCAAATTTAAGCTTGCTCACCTACTATCATCAAAGAAAGCTAATAAAATCACATATCTATCATGAAACGAGTACCTTCACAAGAAGAAATAGTACACACACTCAATTCAAAAGATTGAATATAAATTAAG
>NW_006239012.1:786614-787470 GCF_000226075.1 Solanum tuberosum | reverse complement strand
CGGAAAGGCAAACTATATAATAGTGACTTACACTTCCTTAAGAACTTTGCAATTTTGGACTTCATCACCCATTATTTTCTTCTCTTTATTTTCAACCCCCTCTTCAACAATTATTTAACAAGTAATTCTCATCATCTCAAGAATGTTTAAATCAATTTTTTTAAGTTTTCCTTCATAATAGTCACCCTCATCTTACGTATTTTACATACGTTAAGGTGCACGATGTCCTAGGAAGGACCAGGGCCATCATCAAGGTAACTTTTTTTTATGTCACATTCTTTCAAGAGGGCTTTTTAAGCACTTTGTAGCTATCATTGATTACCTTTTCACTCAACCATCCCTTTTTCTCAGAATTGATAATTAGAATAAGTCTATGCTATAATGCTCAAGGAAGCAAGGTGCAAAAATTAGGGATTCAACAAAATAAGTTAGGGCGGAATATGGCTACCAACAAAAGGCTACAGGCTCAAAAGGGCTAACTAGTGATAAAATATCTGAAAAGGCTAAAATTTACTAGACAAATCAAAGAAAGTCTATTATCATCTCCTAAACAAAACAACACTTTTTATTTCGCTTCAATAACATGCAGGGGAAGTTCTAGACTAGAATGCAAAACATGGAATAAACAAATTCTCACCACACATGACACAAGTATCAATCAAGATGGATCAATTCTACTACTAAGAGAGACAGGATCATAACAAACTACAAAATAAAATAAGTTATATACAAAGTCACAATCATGAGCTTAGGTGTCAGAGTCTGCATTTTTTTTTATTAATCAAGCATTTACAAGAAAGTACTATTCAAAAATTAGACCTAAATAGCAAGTATCACACCACTCAAAAGGGTCTTT
>NW_006239012.1:780832-786526 GCF_000226075.1 Solanum tuberosum | reverse complement strand
TTTCTTTTCTCTCAAAAAAAATTAAAAGAAAATTTATACCTAAGAAAATAAAAGACACTCTGTTCAAAGGGACTATCCTCAGGAAAAGAACCGAAAATAAAAGCCAAGGAACTCATCCTAAAAAAAATAAAAGACTCAATAAAACAATAAAAACTAGAAATGTATTCTTCCACCCCACACTTAAAAAAATGTTATGTCCCCAAAGCATCAAATAAAATTTAAAACAAGGGTTAGAAAAACTCCTTGAGGCCTAGCTAGTAGCATGTTCTCTTAATTTTCATCAAGGGTCGTCACCCCATTCTTAAGCTCTAACATGCTCCTTAGCTCCAAATTTTGGATACTCAGACTTCTTCAAAACCTGTAAAAAA
Organism: Solanum tuberosum; assembly: GCF_000226075.1. Taxonomy (NCBI): domain Eukaryota; kingdom Viridiplantae; phylum Streptophyta; class Magnoliopsida; order Solanales; family Solanaceae; genus Solanum; species Solanum tuberosum. The sequence continues at coordinate 786,158 of NW_006239012.1, read as the reverse complement.
AATTACACTAAAAAAAAGAAAAAAAAAAGAAGTTACACTATAAATTGGGTTGCCTCCCAATAAGCACCTAATTTAACGTCGCGGCACGACACAAGTAAGTTCACCACTTTTCTTTCCACTTTGAACTTATGAATTGTACCCCTAACGTTACATCTATTTTTCTGCTCCTCTCAAGGGGTGGTGGTATAAAGATAAAAGAACCAAGTAGTATATGCCGCATCTTGCACTTCTTGGCATTTAGGTTAGGAATGTCGTTTTGTTTACGTGGACTAAAAACTTTAAGATGTAGGGGACTTGTTCCTCATCTATACACTCATCCATTAGTTCAGATTTTACAGAAAAGTGTTTTGAATGAAATTCAAGTTGCCTCAACTCCAAAGCAGCATTTTTTACAACATTCTCGCTTTTGTACTCTTTCTCAACATCAATATTAAGGAATAAGGTGTAGTTGAATTGTTGGAATTCCTCTTTTTTCTCAACTAGTAGGTCATTATCCACGACAATTGGTAATTGGGCATCAGATGCCTCAATCTTTTTGTTCAAGTGAGTCTCCAAGTCATGAATATCTGAGCCAAATTGATCTATTTCTTGTGTGAGCTCAACTCTTCCTTCAATTAGTTGGGTTGTCATGTGTGTCAGACCATCACGGATAGACTCTTGAAACTTTAGAAGTTGAGTTTGTCCTTGTATCCAATATTGGCTCACTATCTTTGTTTCTCGATAACTTTCTCCTTGTTAGGTTTCAATCTCTTCTAATTCAGCTTGAATTGTAATTTCTAATTGAATAGCGTCAAGCTTATCTAGTAATTTCATGATTTTTTTGTGCCCTTCTGTGCATTCAAATATTTGTCCAGTGATTTCTGAATTAACTTTGTCCAACATGTCCGTACATTCCATAAGTGAAACTTGTTTTGCATTCTCCACTTCATCGCCCCTACCAACATAACAAATAACAGAAGAATCATAGTAGGGTTCGAGGGAAGGGAATATGATTTAGGGCAACCATTCCAATGAATATATTGACGACCACATATATAACATAAAGGACATTCATCACCCAACCACGATTTATCCCAATCATCCATATCAATAAGAGTACCAAATTATTCAAATAAAGAAAAATAATAATTGTTGAAAAAAAACTAATTAAAAAAAGCAAAAAAAAAATAAAAAAAGAAAAAGAAAAAAGTATAACCTAAAAGAATAGTTAATTTCTAAGTCCCCGGCAGCAGCGCCAAAAACTTGTTGTTCCCAATTGCACACGCAAGTTTACGTGGTCGCGCAAGTAATATAATGGCTCTTAAAAGAATCAGATTATCGAACCCAAAGGACTTGTCAATTAACTATTTACTAAATTATACTAGTCTAATTATTTATTTAGGAATTCTAAAAGAGTTTGATTTTTTATTTATAAAGAAAAGAACGCATGAATTAAATAATAAGATTACTTACAGTGATTGGGAAATTTCCAAGGCTGCAGCATGCAATGAATCTCATGTATCATATTCTTGGCTTAGAACTAATTTTAGTTGTCAAGTTACTGGTTTATAGGGTTAATTGTATGAGTTGGGCTACACACCTCTCGTCGTCTACTCCAGTTAGCTATCAAACTACATCGTTGAGCGGGGATAAATAGACTAACTGGCGAGCATATATATTTCATCCTATTTCGTAACCAAGCAAGTTGTTCGTCCTGGCGTCACTCCTGAACACTAATCACCTCAATCAAATGGGTCAACCGAGCTCTCTATATTCTCTGGTCTATCTAACCCCTCCTCTCTCGATTTTAGGATTAGACAATAGATTTATCTTATGGTGCGCGAGCATAAATTACTAAAACAAGAATATAGAAGTAACTTATAATGACAACCAAGAATTAATTCACAAACCTTAAATAACATTCTATTCGTAGCTATAGTCCCAGAACAAGGGCATTTAGCCACTAATCTCTAGGAAAAGAAAGAAGAAGAAAAGAACCCTAAAAAGTATTGACAACTTTTTCTTGCAAAGTACCTCCTAATTGATCTCCTAATGTCCTCCAATAATTATTTCTATGGACTATTTATAGTGGCGGACCTAGGATTTTCGTTCAAGGGGTTCAAAAAATAAAAGTATAAACGTGTAAATAAGCCAACAAAATAAAATTTTAATGAAGTAGTATATATTTTATAGGTACAAAAAGTTAGTTTCGTTACAAGAAATCTGAAACTAACATGAGTGATTACAGTGAAACAAAAAGTTAGCCCTTTACAATATGTCAATCTAGAACTAGGATGCTAAGTAGAGCAAAAAATAGAGCTAACTAGAACAAAAAATTAGCACTTCATAATGTCTCACTCTAGGACTAGAGTGCTAACTACAAACTCCAAAAAGAGGTCAATGCTAATACTTCTCAAGCACATTTACAATACTATTCGACGAGGTTTCATTGCTTGAAAAGACAAAATAATATCATATGTTGAAACATCATTAAACACATCCTTCTCCATAAAAGGAACCATGCAACCGCTCAAGAAGTCATCATTCATTCGACTTCGCAACTCATTTGAGATGGTTTTAATATTTGACCTTTGAGTGTTGGGGAAGAACTAATTAAGGAAGTGATTTAGGGATTTGGGAAGTGAAAAAGTTATTAGGCTTTAGGAATGGGAGTATGGGACCCTTGAATTATTTTGGGTTTAACACTACATTTTAGCACATTTTATTTATAAAAAAAACTAAAAAAATGTGGCAATCGAAACTGGAACTAAAAAAAAAGAAACTGAAACTAAAAAAGTAAAAAATAAAATGCTAACACCAGGGACTCGAATCCTGGATGTCACGCTTAATTTCAAAGGGAGCTGCCGATGGGCTATCTCTTTCACTTTGTCATTGAGGGGGTTCAAAATATATATATCCACATAAATTCAGAAAATTCACCTTATATATACAATGTAATTTTTTATCGAGGGAGTTTGGGTGAACCCCCTGGGCGACACGTGGATTCGCCCCTGACAATTTATAGATATAAAAAACCCTAAATAAAATAATTGAGTCCAAACAAATTAGAAATCCGAAACCAAACGAAAATCAACTTCCGAACAGTGGTTCGCCGCCTCAAACTCTTCGCTCCCTTCAAAATATGCCACGTGGCAGCAGGCTTGCAATTCAATTTGAATTCTGCCAATCTTTTCAATATATATAAATATTAATATAATACTCAATTTTATCTATTAAGTTGTCTGCTTGATTTCCTTCTTCAACCTTCCATATTTAATTTGTTTTAGCTCTAAACTTCTTCAACGTTACCCTAATATTTTCTCCTACAAATAAAATACACTATTAAGCACAATTCATAAAATTCATAAAATTAATGCTCAAAAAGAGCAAATATAAATAATAAATGTGAGACAAATAATGATAAGAAATATATTTTTGGCCTCACATCATCAAGCATCTTTTTTTTTGTGTATCTATGAACAATGAAGGTGGAGGATTAGGGATGAAGAGTAGTAGATATAGCCAAGTATTATCGCACCTTTTGTGGGAGAAGGAGGGGGCTAGCCTCCTTCTCTCTACTTCCAGTTAAGTAGTATTATTAAGTAGCCGTGTGTTGTCTTATTTTTAATGTATATTACTATTTTTTGCTTGCTTGTTTCATCTCTTGCTCTTTTGCTAACATATTTTTTCAGAAACGTTTTTTTTAGCCAAGGGTTTATAGGAAACCACATCTAAACCCCCACAAAGTTAGGGATAAGGTCTGCATATATCATTTTCCCATATATCACTTGTGGAATTAAAAATAGATATGTTTTTATATTTATCATATTTCTTCATGAGTAGACTGCGGTCATTTTAAGTAGTAAAATGCCGCAATATGCATTTTTGAACTAGTTGTCATTATCCTCTTCTTACTTAACAAAAAAATGTACCTTGAAGGTTGTTTCTTTGTGTTCAAACATTGTATCATGAGTTTAATTTCTTCTTTTTGTTAGTCTATACTGATAATAAATTTAGGCAGCTAAGTAATGCATGTGCACCAAATGAAAAACTGCAAATCTTGCCATTTCATAAAATTGAATATCTTTACATATTTTGGAGTTATTTTTTTCAAATTTGGGGCCGTAGGGAAAGGGAAAATGAGAAGGAGATTATAATGTGGGAAATGGAATTCTGCCCAACAAGATGAGAGTTCATGTAGTCAATCAAATAAGCAACTAAGATTTCCCACTTTTTTAGAGTGTTATTTGGATGTGTTACAATAAATTTTGTTAGCAGGTTGTGCCATTTAAGCATTAAGGTCTGCCTGATTGTTTTTGGTTATTCTGAGATCCTCAGAAGATCTAAATGACATGCATCCATTTTGGCTCTTTGACAAAGAGTCCTTGACTTGCAATAAAATGACAAATATTTTTAAGCAAAACAATATTGGGCCATATCCAGTAAATGTTTTTTTGATTTTCAATAGTAAATGTAGTATTTAATCTACGATCATTGCGGACATTCGAGGCTGCATAGTATGTATCATTTGAATGTTCTGAATGAAAATTTTATTTTTAATTTTTATGTGTCAACAATTTCTCAGTACGAGTTGTGTTACAAGTTGGTATCATAATATGTTGTTTTCACTATCGACTTTGAAACTTTGTAGTTTACTATTGCAGGTTAGTACTCCCTGCAGAAGTAGTAGTAGTTCTTTTCATCTTCAGAGGTTTCCATCATGTATTTGGCATTTCAAGGAAAGGATAGTTCTAAATGAACTTGCTTTAAAAGATATAATAATTAGTTTCTTTTCCTCATGTTTATGTAATTATAAATAAAGTGAAAGTATAAATGATATTTAAACATATTGTCGTTCGCACCCCTTAAATAGAAGACTCTTTCGAAAAATGTAAATAATGTTGGGCCCATGCTCAACACAGGTCATGCCCATCTAGTGCTAATAGATATGTTAGCCAATGTTGGTCCTACAATATAGGAAAAAGGAACAGTAAATATACATACTAGTAGAAAGTTAAGAAAAATAAGAAGAAAATTAAACAAATTATATCCGGAATATAAACAACTTAATATCACAAAAACTGATAACGAAAAATTAGATCAATTAATAGATAATATATCTAAAATAGAATATAAATATATTCAATATTTAAAGATACAATGAATAGCGAGAATAACGAATATAAAGAAAAACTTACTGAAATAATTATAGCGAAAAGACAAGAATTAGAACATAGGCAAAATAGACTTAATAATAACATATTCGCTGGAATTTGTAAAAAATTTATAATAGTACAGAGAAAAACTATTTTATATCTAGAAATACAAATAGAAAGCTTAGAATATA
>NW_006239012.1:775430-777611 GCF_000226075.1 Solanum tuberosum | reverse complement strand
TAGAGGAAATATATAACTTTGAATTAACTACAAAAGATATGTTATTAGGAATGCCATTTTTAGAAAAATTATACCCACATATAATAACAAAAACACACTGGTGGTTCACAACACCATGTAAACAAAAAATATGAGCAAAAAGAGTAAATAACAAAAATGGAAAACCAACTGAATGGATAAAAGGAAGTGAAAAAATTACGCAAAAGTTAGAAAATATAAAAGAAGAAGACCCTAAAATAGAATTAATTATATTCTCTATAGATATATTAAATTTACATTTATAATTGAAGTAATAAAAACTGATAAGAATGTGATTGCAGATTACCTATTACGACAAAGCTACTCAGACTGAGACTAATGAAGAAGATACAATTGAAAAGATACTCAAAGCTATTACTACACTTTGTACAAAAGTGGATAGTATGGACAACGAGATACAAAAGCTAAAGACTAATGAAGATAATCTGAAGTCTAAAGTAAGTCAGCAGCATGACTATAAAAATGCGGAGCTACGTCGACCGGAAGACGGAAAAAACCCAGAGCTAAAAGGAGCTAAGTCGATCGGAAGACTCTAAAAATCCAGAGATAAAAGGTGACGTTGGGAAACACCTTAAAACCCATTATGTTTGTTTAAATACAGCTGCAGGTACAAGCAAACAAGTTAGCGATAAACAACATAAAAATGCGAATTAAACCAGTTATTCGAAAAACCATTTACCCAAAGGACACCTAGTCATATGTCCATAGAACCACAAACATCTACATACGCAGATAGTTTGCAAAACCAAAATGAGAAAAAAATGTATAACTACATCACACGAACCTATATCGAAAATATACACAAAATCCAAACTTATTTAAACTTCAACCCCGGATCAACTACAAAAGAGCCAAACCAGGATTATTTGACACAAAAGTTACAAGGATATAACAAGTTAATTGCACGGCCAAAAACTAACGCTAATTTAATAAGAACATGTTACAACTACGGACTGTTAAATACCGTATACACATATGACAGAGAAGAAGTTAGTGGAATACCAGAACTACACAAAGCATTCGTCATATACAAAAGAGTTACAAAAGGAAATTTATTTTATATAAAATTCTATACAGCACTAGCGGAGATACTATACGAAGAAATAAAACCTCCAATACAGGTTATCAAGATAGGACTAACTAAAGATATGATTATACCTGAGGACATCGGAGAACAGGAAGAGATATGCAAAATAGAGATACCAAGCTTTTATGCCAACAAAAGAATAATTGGTATATCAACTATTATACAAGAGTTAGCAAACAATTATTTAAACGGAAATGCTATATGGAGTTATTACTCGAGAGATCAATTAATGATATATTCAAATTCAAGAGAACTACGAAAAACAGATATGGATGACGTCCAACGATGGATCTTATCATTATTAAAACCAGAAGAACGACCTACGACAAGAGCACTAAAGGCATGATTTATTTCAACAGAGTTATTAACCAGATATTGCAAGTTAATTGGACATAAATACCCTGATCATATATGTTCAAAGTGCAACGGAGAAGATAACATAATTCCAGATATAGACTTGGAATGATAATGAAGATAGAAACGAAGATAACAATGAAAGATAAAAGGAGACAAAGGAAGATGGACAAGATAAGAAGTCAAGAAAGCTACAGTCATCTACGTATTAAAAATTATTGCAAAGATGTAAAAGTCATAAAGCTATTCAACTTATTAAAAATAGTAGTAGACATGTGTAAAGTAGGAATAATTAAATTAGTGTAAATTAGTCAACAATGTATATTAAAAGTAGTAGGTATGGTGTGTAGGGACAAGTGTAGGTATGGGATTGTAAGACAAGTGTAAAGAGTAAGTATGGGATTGTAAGAAAGCCACCAAGAAGTGTAAAAAAGTCATAAGAGTAAGTAGTATAGTATGTGCACATTATTGTGCATTACTGTAGAGATAAAGTAGGAATTGTAAAGTAATAGTCGTTTCCTTTCTATATAAAGGGACGCATATGTAACATAAAAAAGGCAGGCAACGCCTAAGACAATAAAAATCCTCTTTCATAAAAATACCCTCTCAACTAAGATAAATATTTAAAATACTAATGGAAAAATCTGAAATCCAATCAGATATTTCAGATAACATGGCTAAGCAAGAGGCAAAGGTATATT
>NW_006239012.1:771842-774376 GCF_000226075.1 Solanum tuberosum | reverse complement strand
ATATAATATAATTTATCATTTTATGTTTGATAAAATAATGTTTAGCTACAATTTTTAATAATTTATTTTAGATCTTAATTTTTTTTAAAAATCATTTCTTTCTTAAATCAACCCAAAATGAAATAAATAATAATGTGAATTCTTAAATTTTATTAAATCTTGCATGTTGCACACTTTGTTTATATAACCAAAAAGATGATCATACTCTGAGAAAATTGTACTTTTGTCCTTAAAACAGTCTAGATAGAAAAAAATTAATAACGAGTTATATTTTTTTTTAAATTTTAATTGAAAGTTTTAATTTGATGTTTGAGTTATATTTAATTACTTTTTCTAGTTATTTGAATGAACCTAACAAAATATAAAATAATAAGTAGAGTTGTCAAAAAGGGTCGGCCCAACCCCACCCGGCCTAAGCCTCGCGGCCCAAGGAATTTGAAGGGTTGGGGAGGGCTGGCCCTTCATTTGGTAGGGCCTGAAAATGCTCAACGCAACCCGACCCTAGAAGGGCTGAGGGCTGGGGCGGGCTAGCCCTTCTTTTTATTTTATTTTCAAACTTATAATTCTATAACATCAAGAAAATGAGAAGATTTTCAAATCAAATATGGCAAATAATGGTGTTGTTTCAATAAGACTAGCAAAAAATCTAGTGTAATTTGCATGTATTTCGCATATCAGATACACGAGTGAGATAAGAGAGTGACAAGCAAGATGGGATGGAGGTGAGGGTGCGAGATTTGTATATGTATCTTAGATACATGCGAATCTACTTGGATAAAATGTATCTAGAACAAATTAACCTAATTTTGAATCTATATATTTCGAGATACATGTATCTAGGTACGAAGATTCATAATATTATAACATAGCGTGTATTCAAATAATTACATTATAGGGAAAATTAGCAATTAAATCATAATACCTAACATATTTAGTTAAAATAACAACACTTTAAAATATTTATTTAAAATGTTAGAATGACAATATTTTAGAAAATAATATGTATTCAGATTTTAGTATTTAAAATTAATTTTATTTATGAAAACAGTCCTATATGGGACCAAATTCTAAACCAATTAGTTATCAATACCCATTAACCTTCCTTCTTCACCTTTCACTTTTCTACCCCACCTTTCACGTTTCTATCCCTTTTTCACGTTTCCAAATTCTCTCTTCAAGGTGCTCACAAATTGTTCATCAAAATATATATTTTAATTCAAGAAATTTTCTCTAAAAGCTAAAATATTGATTTTTAAAAAATTTCCCTTTGAAAAAAGCCCAAATTTACGCCGCCATCCAAATCTATAAAAGCCTTACATAGTCCCTTACCTTCTTCCATCGCCGACTTTGCTGGTACCTTACTCTTCCATTTTTTCCGATTGTTCTAAGTTAATTTGTTGAGTTGTGTTTGCTTAGTTATGTATATTTTGTTCTTGGAGTCGAGTTTTTATCGAAAATAGTCCATTGGAGTAAGGTCTACGGACTATTACCTGATGATTCACTTTAGAATTTGGGGTGGATTTGATTTGATAGCCGCATAACCCAAAATGTGAAAAAATCATGAGAAATTTTTATCCGAAAATGGTATTCTCATATCATATAGCCTTGTAGAGCAGAATCTCTGCTATTACTATTTGGGAATTGCCATGCGTACTTTTAAAAAAATAAAATTCATACTTTTTGTTATTGTTTTAAGTTTTTATTCGTCTAATTTTTTTTATTTTATGTACTAAGTTTTGTTTACATATTCATCTAATTATTTATGTATTTCAGTATTTTTTAGTCGAATTAAACTAATTTTTTTTGTATTTTTTTATTTCGTTTTAATATTTCAGATTTATTAAAATCTACAAATCCATTCATATGTTTATTTTGTTTGATTTTTAATACATTTACATTTGATTTTAGGGTTTTAGATTCGGGGAAAGCATCTGTCTGTCTACAATGTCTGAATCAACAGTTTATTTGTGTATTCATTCTATCTATATATCAAAAAGTTTTACATTTTTTGTTTTTACATTGTATTTCAATCTCAATTAGTATACCAACATGTTTGTATTTCCTTCTTAATTTGTATTCATCCTAACTGTATGCTAACAATTTTGTATTTTATTGGGTATTCATTCTGTATTTCAATCTCAATTTATATGTGAACAAGTTTGTATTTCTCTTTTGTTTTGTATTCAACCTAATTGTATACCAACAAGTTTTGTATTTTATGTGCCTACTTTACCTTTCAAAGTCACTTTGTATTTCAAATGAAGAGAGTATTTCTTTTGTATTCACAACTTTATATTCAATCTCACTTTGTATTTATAACTTTGTATTTTCATCTCACTTTTGTATTCATATATTGTTGTATTCAACATATAGTTCATGATCCATTAGTTTGTATTTTACCTTTCAAAGTCACTTTGTATTTCAAATGAAGAGAGTATTTCTTTTGTATTCACAACTTTATATTCAATCTCACTTTGTATTTATAACTTTGTATTTTCATCTCACTTTTGTATTCATATATTGTTGTATTCAAC
>NW_006239012.1:767448-771704 GCF_000226075.1 Solanum tuberosum | reverse complement strand
TAAAAATTCATTTGTTATACATCATAATTTGGATACAAAATAACGGAAAAAAGCTATAAATCTCAATACATACAAAGATTTCACTGATTCAATAAAAAAAAAACACTTTTGTACTCGACATATACGAATATCTCATCCAAACAAATAAAAAAATCGAAAAAAATACCTGATTTTTTTTCGATTGTTCATTGAATGCAACAAATTTATAGTCGTCAATTTTGAAAAATTTCGTTTAAAAAATATGCCGTATTCAACTTGAAGAAGCTTTGAAAGTTATCAAATGAGTGATTCGGAAGACAAACTAAATTATTTTAAATTATTTTTTTTATGTTCTTAAAAAGAAAGTAAAAAAACGCTTGACAGAAAGATGGCTATTTATGCTCTTTTCAAAACGTAACTAATTTGTATTTAAAATCTTTTTTACCTTTTTTGAATCTTTTTGTTCCATAATTTTTTCTGTTTTGTTATTAATTATTTGTATTCTTTCAAATTAATCAAAATAAAATAAATACATAACTAATCCCTTAACAAACTAAAATAATGACATTTTTAATAAATAGTGAAACTGTTGTTAAGGAGTCCCACTAAAAGCTAAAATATTATTGTTTTGAATATTTTCCGTAGATTATATACTAGTGAAATTATTGTAAATTACTCTTAAATAAAAAAAATTGGCCCATAGGCCGACCTCGGCCAGCCCTGATCAAGCCTCAAGGGTCAATGACTTATATGGACTGGGCCTATAAGCCCTAATTTTAAATAGACTTGAAAAATCTTATCCCAACCCTACCCCAATAACGGGTAGGATTGGACTGGCCCCATGGGAGCCCATTTTCACGGCTCTAATAATAAGGCCGACTGAAACACGTGGGTGCATGGTCCATGCATTACTGTTTTTTTTGACAAAAAAAAAGGCTGGAGAAAGTTGGCGTATGTCGATTTTTGTCATCTTTACAAGTGTGCGTTTCGTGTTCTATTTTATCAACTAATATACTCAATAAATATAATATAAAAAACGTGGCTTTTACTTTCAACCTGCAGGCCAGGCCCACTTCCCAAGAAAACAATGCTATATATATTCATTCAAAACAAACTTCCCTTTCATCTTTCATTAATTCTCTTATATTGTTCTTATATACAAAAGATATATTGAAAAAACCTCCATTCAATTTCAATCCCAGATATTTTAATTGAAGAAAATGAGAAGAAAGTGCAATTTGGAACTCACTCTTTCTCCTAGCAACTTCTTAATGTAAGTCTCTCTCATGTTTAATTACTCTCACAATTAATCTGTATTGATTAGTGATTAGTCCTTCTAATAATAAGGTATTGATTATATATTTGTTTTTTATTTACTATTTACTATTAGGGAGGATCAACAATTAGAGAATGAGCAATCACAACAGCTAACAATATTTTACAATGGACAATTTGTTGTTTCTCATGTTACTCAGCTTCAGGTATATGTATTTCCAGTTTTTATTTTCTGATAACAATTAATAAATGACTTGTTTTGTTAATATATAATTGATTTCTAAATGCAGGCTAAAGCTATAATATATCGTGCAAGTAGAGAAATGGAGGAGAAGTCAAATAAGATGTCCGAGCCTTCATCACCATTATTACAACCTCAAACTGGTCGTTTCATGGATAAATCTCTACAAAGATTTCTACAAAAGAGAAAAAATAGAATTCAAACAACTTCACCATACCATCACTAGTTGCTCCTACTGATGATATTGGCTCCGATCCATTGTTTGTACATATGTTTTGTATTTATTGATCTCTAGTTTCTTATGATCTGAACTATCACTTCAATATCTCTTATCTTGTATTTTGTTTGACATGAAAAAATAAGTCAAATGATGGCGCTAGGTAGCAACACTATGACTTGAACAAGTTAGTCTTAACAAGAACCTGAAGGTTAAATCAAATGGATGCTAAAATTCAAATTACAATTTTAAATCAGTGAGAGCAGTTGATATTAATTTTCGTAATGTATTTTACAGAGAGTGTAAGATCATCATTTTGTACATTGAATTCTAGCGGTATATTAACTAAATTGATAATCATAACTCCTCGGAGTGAGGATCACATGCCCAAAAGATGAATAAAAGGGGAGTTCAAATCGGACCACAAATGGTCTAATTACCTTATTTTAAAGATATAGAAATCAAGGAGTAAGAGGCTAAAAACGGAAATAAATTGCAAAAACAAAGCTAAAATCAAGTTTAGGAAGAGGGAGGGAAGAAATTTACATTTGAATCACTGAATTTGATCAAGAAATGAGTAAAATCACCCTTGGACGAGCTCCACTCAATCAGGGTTTCTTCCTTGAAGAAATGAAGAAGAAAAGGAATTTTAATCCCAACGATTTTCATAAAAGAGGCCATTTGGTCGCTTAAGTGATCATCGCTTAAGCCGCCAAAGGGTCGAAAAATGCGAACCCCGCCTAAGAAGCGCCTTTCTCTCAAGTCGCCCTATGGTCGCAAAATCGACCTCTTTTAAATCGGTTGGCCAAGTACTTAAGCGACCCCGCCCACTGGTACCCTTTCACTTAAGTGTTCCAAACTTTAAACGGGCCCTCAAATTCATTTGGGGTCAAAACAACACAAAATAAAAGTGCAAACCACTCCAAAAAGACATTTCAGACTCAAAACAATCATGAAAAATCCAACAGAGGTCGTCTCATAAAATTAATGACCAAAGTTAACACTTTATAAAGAAACACCAATAAAACACGAAAAGCCAAAAATCATCCCAATACCCTTGAGAATCAAACCAAAGGTTGTTCTAGACCACACTCGATATTTCAGAGTTAACCACGCTAACAGAATCCCATTCCAAGCATGTGTTACCAAAAAAGCTGACCGAAGTCAAACTTTGGAAAAAACTAAAAAGCTTTGATGCAACTTGGGAAAGTTATCGCTTATGCTTCAAGAAAATTGAAGGTGCGTTAACAAAATTATCCAACTCATGACCTGGAGTTAGCGGCGGTAGTATTTTCTTTAACGATTTGGAGATAGTAGTACTTGTATGGTGTTCATGTGGATGTTTTTACCGACCACAAAAGTTTGAAATATGTATTCACTCAAAAGGATTTGAATCTTCGCCAAATGAGGTGGCTTGAGTTGTTGAAGGACTATGACATGAGTGTTCTATATATATCATCTCAAAAAGGCAAATGTGGTGGCGGATACTCTTAGTCGACTATCAATGTGAAGTGTTGCTCATGTGGAGGATGACAAGAAAGAGTTAGTCTGTAATGTTCATAGGTTTGCCCAATTAGGCATTCGTTTGTTTGATTCTAATGTAGGTGAGTAGTTGTGTCATAATTGTTTGTAATCATCTTTTGTATCGGATGTGAAGGCTAAGCAAGATCTTGATCCGATATTAGTTGAGTTGAAGAAGTCCATTGAGGCTTTCTCCCAAGGGGGGAGATGGTGTCCTTCGATATCAAGGTTGGTTATGTGTTTCAAATGTCAATAAGTTGAGAAATCAGATTCTGACAGAAGCTCACAGTTCTTGGTATTCTATTCACCCAGGAGCCACCAAAATGTATTGTGATTTACGGAAAGTCTATTGGTGGAATGGGATGAAGAAGGATATTATGAAATTTGTGGCTAATTGTCCAAATTATCAACAAGTGAAAGTTGAGCATCATAAACTGGGTGGCTTGACTCAAAACACTACTATTTCTACTTGGAAGTGGGAAGATTTGAATATGGACTTCATTACGGGCTTATCCCGTACTCGTCGACAGTTTGATTCGATTTGGGTTTTTGTGAACAAAATGATGAAATAGACTCACATTCTTCCCGTTAAGACTTCATTTTCGATGGAGGAGTACACCGAGATTTATATTTAGGAAATGGTAAGGTTACATAGATTGTCGTTCTCATTATCTCCGATTGATGTACTCAGTTTACATCTCAATTTTGGAAGTTATTTCAGAAAGGTATTTGTACTCAAGTGAAACTTAGCACGACTTTTATCCTTAGACCGATGGACAAGCCGAAGGTACCATTCATACTTTTAAGGATATGTTGACAGCTTGTGAGATTGATTTCAAGGGTAATTGGGCTGACTATTTGCCGTTAATTGAATTTGCTTATAATAATAGTTATCATTCTAGAATTGGGATGGTATCGTTTGAGGATCTTTATGGTAGGAGGTGTAGGCCTCCTATTGGCTAGTTTGAAGTTGGTGAGGTCACTTTGATAGGGTCTGAGTTGGTGCATGAGGCTATGGAAAAG
>NW_006239012.1:749648-767288 GCF_000226075.1 Solanum tuberosum | reverse complement strand
TGAAACAAAAAGTTAGCCCTTTACAATATGTCAATCTAGAACTAGGATGCTAAGTAGAGCAAAAAATGAAGCTAACTAGAACAAAAAAATTAGCACTTCATAATGTCTCACTCTAGGACTAGAGTGCTAACTACAAACTCCAAAAAGAGGTTAGTGCTAATATTTCTCAAGCACATATACATTACTATTCGATGAGGTTTCATTGCTGTAAAAGACAAAATAATAGCATCCGTTGAAACATCATTAAACACATCCTTCTCCATAAAAGGAACCATGCAACCGCTCAAGAAGTCATCATTCATTCGACTTCGCAACTCATTTGAGATGGTTTTAATATTTGACTTTTGAGTGTTGGGGAAGAACTAAGGAAGTGATTTAAGGATTTGGGAAGTGAAAAAGTTATTAGGCTTTAGGAATGGGAGTATGGGACCCTTGAATTATTTTGGGTTTAACACCATATTTTAGCACGTTTTATTTTTTAAAAAAACTAAAAAAACGTGGAAATCGGAACTAGAACTAAAAAAAAAGAAACTAAAAAAGTAAAAAATAAAATGCTAACCCAGGGACTCGAATCCTGGACGTCACACTTAATTTCGAAGGGAGCTACCGCTGGGCTATCTCTTTCACTTTGTCATTGAGGGGGTTCAAAATATATATATCCACATAAATCCAAAAAATTCACCTTATATATACAGTGTAAGATTTTATCGAATGGACCCCTGGACGACACGTGAATTCACCCTGACTATTTATAAATGTAAAAAACCCTAAACAAAATAAACAGAATTGGCTCACTGGTTGACGATTCAGCTCTCGGAAATGTCAGTATTTTGGCATCTCTTGTTGCTTCGGATGAGAAGGAAACTTCTCACAGATATTGACTGTATCCGACTTGAGTCCAAAAAAATTAGGAATCCGAAACCAAATGAAATTCAACTTCCGAACAGTGGTTCGCCGCCTCAAACTCTTTGTTCCCTTCAAAATATGCCACGTGGCAGCAGGCTTGCAATTCAATTTGAATTCTGCCAATCTTTTCAATATATATAAATATTAATATAATACTCAATTTAATCTATTAAGCTATCTGCTTGATTTCCTTCTTCAACCTTCCATATTTAATTTGTTTTAGCTCCAAACTTTAAGAAATATATTTTTGGCCTCACATCATCAAGCATCTTTTTTTTTTCCGTGTATTAAAGGTGAAGGATTAGGGATGAAGAGTAGTAGATCGATAGCCAAGTATTATCGCACCTTTTGTGGGAGAAGGAGGGGGCTAACCTCCTTCTCTCCACTTCCAGTTAAGCAGTATTATGAAGTAGTCGTGTGTTGTCTTATTTTTAATGTATATTACTATTTTTTGCTTGCTTGTTTCATCTCTTGCTCTTTTGCTAACATATTTTTTCAGAAACGTTATTTTTTAGCCAAGGATTTATAGGAAACCACATCTAAACCCCCACAAAGTTAGGGATAAGGTCTGCATACATCTTCTCCCCCATATATCACTTGTGGAATTAAAAATGGATAAGTTTTTATATTTATCATATTTCTTCATGAGTAGACTGCGGTCATTTTAAGTAGAAAAATGCAGCAATATGCATTTTTGAACTAGTTGTCATTATCCTCTTCTTACTTAACAAAAAATTGTACCTTGAAGGTTGTTTCTTTGTGTTCAAACATTGTATCATGAGTTTAATTTCTTCTTTTTGTCAATCTATACTGATAATAAATTTAGGCAGCTAATTAATGCATGTGCACCAAATGAAAAACTGCAAATCTTGGCATTTCATAAAATTGAATATCTTTACATATTTTGGAGTTATTTTTTTCAAATTTGGGGCCATAGGGAAAGGGAAAATGAGGAGTAGATTACAATGTGGGAAATGGAATCCTGCCCAACAAGATGAGAGTTCAGGTAGTCAATCAAATAAGCAACTAAGATTTCCCACTTTTTTAGAGTGTTATTTGGATGTGTTACAATAAATTTTGTTAGCAGGTTGTGCCATTTAAGCATTAAGGTCTGCCTGATTGTTTTTGGTTATTCTGAGATCCTCAGAAGATCTAAATGACATGCATCCATTTTGGCTCTTTGACAAAGAGGCCTTGACTTGCAATAAAATGAAAAATATTTTTAAGCAAAACAATATTGGGCCATATCCAGTAAATGCTCTTTTGATTTTCAATAGTAAATGTGGTATTTGATCTACGATGATTGCAGGACATTCGAGGATGCAGAGTATGTATCATTTGGATGTTCTGAATGAAAATTTTATTTTTAATTCTTTCATGTGTCAATAATTTCTCAGTACGAGTTGTGTTACAAGTTGGTATCATAATATGTTGTTTTCACTATCGACTTTGAAACTTTGTAGTTTACTATTGCAGGTTAGTACTCCCTGTAGAAGTAGTAGTAGTTCTTTTCATCTTCAGAGGTTTCCATCATGTATTTGACATTTCAAGCAAAGGATAGTTCTAAATGGACTTGCTTTAAAAGATATAATAATTAGTTTCTTTTCCTCATGTTTGTGTAATAGTAAATAAAGTGAAAGTATAAATGATATTTAAACATATTGTCGTTCACACCTCTTAAATAGAAGACTCTTTCGAAAAATATAAATAATGTTGGGCCCATGCTCAACACAGGTCATGCCCATCTAGTGCTAATAGATATGTTAGCCAACGTTGGTCCTACAATATAGGAAAAACGGAACAGTAAATATAGTCAAGTTCTCATCCTCAAGACTACAGTTTTATTGAGTCTCTTTGAACAACCTGAAGTAACATTTTCTCACTGCTATAGCGAATATACTATATTAAAAATAATTTTTTAGTGGTAATTAATTAATGATAATTATTTAGTCTTTGCTAAATATGTTTTTAAAGGCAATTAACATTATTTGTAAATGTCTCTAAAGTCTATAGCGACATTGAATTTAATGGCAATCAACTAATACCAATAAAGGTTTTAGTGTTTTTTATTAATATGCATATTTATTGTTGCTAAAACTGTTTTGTTATAGTGATTGATGAGCTAATGAGGTTGTAGATTTTTTTTGTAAAGTTAGCTACTACCCTAAATAAAAATATTCTAATGCACAACTTAAATCAGATATCAATAGAGGACAAAGAGTCTTCATATTTTTTTTTGATAAGAGGCAGCTTCCAAGTGTGCGGATAAGATATAATGAAAAGACCTTTTTTTGGTTAACTAAATGTATATATAGTACTTAGTATATCTAGGAAATATGCAACAATTACTATTAATTTTATTTTTATTTTTACCTTAATTGCTTGCAATATGCTTTACAATAGATCTGATAGCATAATTACAAATCAAAATTAAAAAGTTGGTGAGAAAATATGATATATTTAAAATTATTTATAAAACATATATATATAATTTATCAGTTCGATTCATATTTTTATTAACATCAAAATCAAAATAAATATTTTTATTTTTAGAAAAATTAAAATCAAATTAAACCCAAAAAATTATCCATTTATTTAATGAATTTAGTTCGAATTTCAATTTGAACTCAAACTATGAACACCTCTAGCTATAGATATGCTTAAAAACAAGCAAACCAACACCCTAACCCTCAAAACTATTGTAGAGGACACTATTGAGTCTAGTTTATCAAAGTGGAAGTAACATTTCCATAATGCTATAAGCAGAGGCATATCTAGTAAAGAGGATAGAGGTGTCGTGCTTCCTGCTCACTTCGATTGAAACTCTCTAGGTATAATATATGTATATATAGAAAATAATGTAAATATATAAAGTTTCACCCAAATATTTTACCCACCGGGCATGATATCATATCTGACAGACTTCAAATTTTAGAATTTACTCTATTTTCCACATGATACATGATATTCGCTCCCCTCTTTTCATTTCCTTCTTTTTCTTTATTCTCCTTTTCCTTATGAGTTACTCTTTTTGTTCAAATTTATTTATATGACACTTTTTTATTTTTAATTGACTAAATTTTTATATATATATAAAATACAATTTCTCATTTTATGTTAGATAAAATAATGTTTAGCTACAATTTTTAATAATTTATTTTAGATCTTAATTTTTTTTAAAAATAATTTCTTTCTTAAATCAACCCAAAATGAAATAAATAGTAATGTGAATTCTTAAATTTTATTAAATCTTGCATGTTGCATCACTTTGTTTATATAACCAAAAAGATGATCATACTCTGAGAAAATTGTACTTTTGTCCTTAAAACAGTCTGGATAGAAAAAATTTAATAACGAGTTATATTTTTTTAAAGTTTTAATTGAAAGTTTTAATTTGATGTTTGAGTTATATTTAATTACTTTTTCTAGTTATTTGAATGAACTCAACAAAATATAAAGTAATAAGTAGAGCTGTCAAAAAGGGTCGGCCCAGCCCCACTCGGCCTAAGCCTCGCGGGCCAAGGAATTTGAAGGGCTGGGGAGGGCTGACCCTTCATTTGGTAGTGCCTGAAAATGCTCAACGCAACCCGACCCTAGAAGGGCTGAGGGTTGGGGCGGGCTAGCCCTTCTTTTTATTTTCTTTTCAAACTTATAATTCTATAACATCAAGAAAATGAGAAGATTTTCAAATCAAATATGACAAATAATGGTGTTGTTTCAATAACACTAGCAAAAATCTAGTGTAATTTGCATGTATTTCGCATACCAGATACACGAGTGAGATAAGAGAGTGATAAGCAAGATGGGATGGAGGCGAGGGTACGAGATTTGTATATGTATCTTAGATACATGCGAATCTACTTGGATAAAGTGTATCTAGAACAAATTAACTTAATTTTGATTCTATATATTCCGAGATACATGTATCTGTGTACGAAGATTCATAATATTACAACATAGCGTGTATTCAAATAATTACATTATATACTAGTGAAATTATTGTAAATTACTCTTAAATAAAAAAATTTGGCCCATGAGCCGACCTCGGCCCAATCCTGATCAAGCTTTAAGGGTCAATGACTTATATGGACTGGGCCTATAAGCCCTAATTTTAAATGGGTTTGAAAATTTTTATCCCAATCCTACCCCAATAACGGGTAAGTTTGGACCGTCCCCATGGGAGCCCATTTTCACGGCTCTAATAATAAGGCCGACTGAAACACGTGGGTGCATGGTCCATGCATTACTGTTTTTTTTGACAAAAAAAAAGGCTGGAGAAAGTTGGCGTATGTCGATTTTTGTCATCTTTACAAGTGTGCGTTTCGTGTTCTATTTTATCAACTAATATACTCAATAAATATAATTTTCCCAATTTATAAAAAACGTGGCCTTTACTTTCAACCTGCAGGCCAGGCCCACTTCCCAAGAAAACAATGTTATATATATTCATTCAAAACAAACTCCCCTTTCATCTTTCATTAATTCTCTTATATTGTTCTTATATACAAAAGATATATTGAAAAAACCTCCATTCAATTTCAATCCCAGATATTTTAATTGAAGAAAATGAGAAGAAAGTGCAATTTGGAACTCACTCTTTCTCCTAGCAACTTCTTAATGTAAGTCTCTCTCATGTTTAATTACTCTCACAATTAATCTGTATTGATTAGTGATTAGTCCTTCTAATAATAAGGTATTGATTATATATTTGTTTTTTATTTACTATTTACTATTAGGGAGGATCAACAATTAGAGAATGAGCAATCACAACAGCTAACAATATTTTACAATGGACAATTTGTTGTTTCTCATGTTACTCAGCTTCAGGTATATGTATTTCCAGTTTTTATTTTCTGATAACAATTAATAAATGACTTGTTTTGTTAATATATAATTGATTTCTAAATGCAGGCTAAAGCTATAATATATCGTGCAAGTAGAGAAATGGAGGAGAAGTCAAATAAGATGTCCGAGCCTTCATCACCATTATTACAACCTCAAACTGGTCGTTTCATGGATAAATCTCTACAAAGATTTCTACAAAAGAGAAAAAATAGAATTCAAACAACTTCACCATACCATCACTAGTTGCTCCTACTGATGATATTGGCTCCGATCCATTGTTTGTACATATGTTTTGTATTTATTGATCTCTAGTTTCTTATGATCTGAACTATCACTTCAATATCTCTTATCTTGTATTTTGTTTGACATGAAAAAATAAGTCAAATGATGGCGCTAGGTAGCAACACTATGACTTGAACAAGTTAGTCTTAACAAGAACCTGAAGGTTAAATCAAATGGATGCTAAAATTCAAATTGCGATTTTAAATCAGTGAGAGAATGTAAGATCATCATTTTGTATATTGAATTCTAGCGGTATATTAACTAAATTGATAATCATAACTCCTCGGAGTGAGGATCACATGCCCAAAAGATGAATAAAAGGGGAGTTCAAATCGGACCACAAATGGTCTAATTACCTTATTTTAAAGATATAGAAATCAAGGAGTAAGAGGCTAAAAACGGAAATAAATTGCAAAAACAAAGCTAAAATCAAGTTTAGGAAGAGGGAGGGAAGAAATTTACATTTGAATCACTGAATTTGATCAAGAAATGAGTAAAATCACCCTTGGACGAGCTCCACTCAATCAGGGTTTCTTCCTTGAAGAAATGAAGAAGAAAAGGAATTTTAATCCCAACGATTTTCATAAAAGAGGCCATTTGGTCGCTTAAGTGATCATCGCTTAAGCCGCCAAAGGGTCGAAAAATGCGAACCCCGCCTAAGAAGCGCCTTTCTCTCAAGTCGCCCTATGGTCGCAAAATCGACCTCTTTTAAAGCGGTTGGCCAAGTACTTAAGTGACCCCGCCCACTGGTGCCCCTTCACTTAAGTGTTCCAAACTTGAAACGGGCCATCAAAATTCATTTGGGGTCCAAACAACGCAAAATAAAAGTGCAAAAGACATTTCAGACTCAAAACAATCATGAAAAAACCAACAGAGGTCGTCTCATAAAATTAATGACCAAAGTCAACACTTTATAAAGAAACACCAATAAAACACGAAAAGCCAAAAATCATCCCAATACCCTTGAGAATCAAACCAAAGGTTGTTCTAGACCACACTCGATATTTCAGAGTTAACCACGCTAACAGAATCCCATTCCAAGCATGTGTTACCAAAAAAGCTGACCGAAGTCAAACTTTGGAAAAAACTAAAAAGCTTTGATGCAACTTGGGAAAGTTATCGCTTATGCTTCAAGAAAATTGAAGGTGCGTGAAAAGAATTATCCGACTCATGCCTTGGAGTTAGCGGTGGTAGTATTTTCATTAACGATTTGGAGACAGTACTTGTATGGTGTTCATGTGGATGTTTTTACCGACCACAAAAGTTTGAAATATGTATTCACTCAAAAGGATTTGAATCTTCGCCAAAGGAGGTGACTTGAGTTGTTGAAGGACTACGACATGAGTGTTCAATATATATCATCTCGAAAAGGAAAATATGGTGGCGGATGCTCTTAGTCGACTATCAATGTGAAGTGTTGCTCATGTGGAGGATGACAAGAAAGAGTTAGTCTGTAATGTTCATAGGTTTGCCCAATTAGGCATTCGTTTGGTTGATTCTAATGAAGGTGAGTAGTTGTATCATAATGGTTTGTAATCATCTTTTGTATCGGATGTGAAGGCTAAGCAAGATCTTGATCCGATATTAGTTGAGTTGAAGAAGTCCATTGAGGCTTTCTCCCAAGGGGGGAGATGGTGTCCTTCGATATCAAGGTTGGTTATGTGTTTCAAATGTCAATAAGTTGAGAAATCAGATTCTGACAGAAGCTCACAGTTCTTGGTATTCTATTCACCCAGGAGCCACCAAAATGTATTGTGATTTACGGAAAGTCTATTGGTGGAATGGGATGAAGAAGGATATTATGAAATTTGTGGCTAATTGTCCAAATTATCAACAAGTGAAAGTTGAGCATCATAAACTGGGTGGCTTGACTCAAAACACTACTATTTCTACTTGGAAGTGGGAAGATTTGAATATGGACTTCATTACGGGCTTATCCCGTACTCGTCGACAGTTTGATTCGATTTGGGTTTTTGTGAACAAAATGATGAAATAGACTCACATTCTTCCCGTTAAGACTTCATTTTCGGTGGAGGAGTACACCGAGATTTATATTTAGGAAATGGTAAGGTTACATAGATTGTCGTTCTCATTATCTCCGATTGATGTACTCAGTTTACATCTCAATTTTGGAAGTTATTTCAGAAAGGTATTTGTACTCAAGTGAAACTTAGCACGACTTTTATCCTTAGACCGATGGACAAGCCGAAGGTACCATTCATACTTTTAAGGATATGTTGACAGCTTGTGAGATTGATTTCAAGGGTAATTGGGCTGACTATTTGCCGTTAATTGAATTTGCTTATAATAATAGTTATCATTCTAGAATTGGGATGGTATCGTTTGAGGATCTTTATGGTAGGAGGTGTAGGCCTCCTATTGGCTAGTTTGAAGTTGGTGAGGTCACTTTGATAGGGTCTGAGTTGGTGCATGAGGCTATGGAAAAGATTTGACTTATTTGCGAAAGGTTGAAAATGGCTCAAAGTCAACAAAAGTCCTATGTCAATGTTAGAAGAGGAGAACTTGAGTTTAATGTTGATGATTGAGTCTACTTGAAAATTTCACCCATGAAGGGTGCCATGAGATTTGGAAAGAAAGGAAAGTTTGGTCCCCATTACGTGGTTTCATATCAGATTTTGAGGCTTATTGGCAAGGTTGCTTATGAGCTTGAATTGCCGAATAATGTAGCATCGGTACATCTGGTATTCCATATCTCGTTGTTGAAAAAGTGTGTTGAAGATGCGACTTTCATTGTGCTCTTAGAAGGTTTAGAAGTTAAGGAGAATCTTTCCTATGAAGAGATTCCGGTTGAGATTTTAGATCGATAAATTCGAAAGTTGAGAAACAAAGAAATTGCATTTGTGAAGGTTCTTTAGAGGAATCAATTAGTTGAGGTGTTACTTGGGAAGCGGAAGCCGATATGATGTATGCTTATTACAAGGAAAGAGAAACTTATCACAGTGAGACTTTGATAATAGCATAGTTAATTTAAATCACTCATTTTGACAACAAAACAACAAACAAGCTAGGACGAGTTACCAGATTCCCACAACTTGATAAGCAGAAAAAGGAATAAAGAGAAAACTGAAATAGAGGGAGGATGATCTCGAATCTAGTCAAGTTCTAGACGATGACAAGGACACAATTAAACTCCTAATCATGCTAAATATTCAAAGGTTAAGAAAGACACCTCGTTCTCGGGGGTGGGGGGGTGGGGACAAAACATATTCCTCCGAGTTATTCGAATTAGAAAGACAACTTATTAAAGAGCACTTGATATATTTAATTCACTATAAACCCACCAACTCAATTAACTAGAAATATAATTACTTAGAGAGAAAAATTTGAAGCCACAGGAAAAGGGTAAACATGCATACTAGGAAAAAAATAATAGAAAGGACCTATATTATCCATAGAAAAGAAAAATCATTGGTTATATTCTTATTTCTGTAATGAAGATAAAGAGTTAATATCCTAAAATGTCTCTCAACTTTAAGAATTTTGAACTTTATTTTGTATCAAGGTTAGTTATGTGTTTCAAATGTACGTGAGTTGAGAAATCAGATTATGGCAGAAGCTCATTGTTCTTGGTTTCTATTCACCCGGGAGCCACCAAAATGTACCGTCATTTACGGGAAGTCTATTGGTGGAATGAGATGAAGAAGGATATTATGGAATTTGTGGCTAAGTGTCCAAATTATCAACAAGAGAAAGTTGAGCATAAAAAAAAGGGTGGTTTCGCTCAAAAAAATTGTATTTCTACGTGGAAGTGAGAAGATTTGAATATGGACTTCATTGCAGATTTACCCCCACTCGTCGATAATTTGATTCGATTTGGGTTGTTGTGAACAGAATGATGAAATATGCTCACTTTCTTCCCGTTAAGACTTCATTTACGCTGGAGGAGTACACTAAGATTTATATTCGGAAAATGGTAAGGTTGCATGGAGTGCCATTCTCATTATCTCCGATGGAGGTACTCAATTTACATATCAATTTTGCAAGTCGTTTCAGAAAGGTCTTCGTACTCAAGTGAAACTTAGCACGACTTTTCATCCTCAGACCAATGGAAAAAATGAACATACCATTTAGACTTTGAAAGATATGTTGAGAGCTTGTGAGATTGATTTCAAGGGTAATTGGAATGACCATTTGACGTTGATTGAATTTGCTTATAATAATAACTATCATTCTAGAACTGGGATGGCACCGTTTGAGGCTCATTATATTATGGTAGGAGGTGTAGGTCTCTTATTGGCTAATTTGAAGTTGGTGAGGTCGCTTTGATAGGGCTCGAGTTGGTGCATGAGGATATGGAAAAGGTTTGACTTATTTGCAAAAGGTTGAAAATGGCGCAAAATCAACAAAAGTCCTATACCGATGTTAGAAGAAGAGAACTTGAGTTTAATGTTGATGATTGTGTCTACTTGAAAATTTCACCCATGAAGGGTGTCATGAGATTTGGAAAGAAAGGGAAGCTTAGTCCCCGTTATGTTGGCCCATATAAGATTTTGAGGCATATTGGCAAGGTTGCCTTTTAACTTGAATTACCGAATGATTTAACATCAGTATATCCGGTATTTCATGTCTCGTTGTTGAAAAAGTGTGTTGAATATTCGACATCTATTGTGCCCGTAGAAGGTTTAGAAGTTAAGGAGAGTCTTTCCAATGAAGATATTCCCGTTGAGACTTTAGATCGGCAAATTCGAAAGTTGAGAAACAAAGAAGTTGTATCCGTGAAGGTTCTTTGGAGAAATCAATTAGTTGAAGGTGCTACTTGAGAGACCGAAACCGATATGATGTATGCTTATTACAGGGAAAGAGAAACTTATCACAGTGAGACTTTGATAATAGCATAGTTAATTTAAATCACTCATGTTGACAACAAAGCAATAAACAAGCTAGGACGAGCTACCAGATTCCCACAACTTGATAAGCAAAAAAATGAATCAAGAGAAAGCTGAAATAGAGGGAGGATGATCTCGAATCTAGTCAAGTTCTAGACGATGACAAGGACACAATTAAACTCCTAAACAGGCTAAAAATTCAAAGGTTAAGAAAGACACCTCGTTCTCGAAGGGCAAAACATATTCCTCCCAGATATTCTAATTAGAAAAACAACTTATTAAAGAGAACTTGATATCCTTGCCAAGAGATAATGATATATTTAATTCATTAGAAACCCACTAACTCAATTAACTAGTAATATAATTACTTAGAGAGACAAATTTGTAGTAGAGGAAAAGGGTAAACATGCATACTAGGAAAAAAATAGAAAGGTCTTATATCCATAGAAATTTTCTTTACTGGTTATATCTTATTTCGGTAATGAATATAAAGAGTTAATATCTTAAAATGTTACTCAACTTTAAAAATTTATCTAGCAAAGACATTAAACTTTATTTTGTATCAATAAAATCACTCAACTTATACTTTTGTATCAGAAAAATAACTTAACTTGAACCTTTGTATTATTATTAATATTTTTTTTAAAAGATGGCAAAACCATCAAATATATAAAACAAGAGAGTTCTACATTGTGAGATAGTAGACCAAAAGTTTCTACTAGCCAAAAGGCTCAAAACAAGCCCAAAACAAAATTAAAAGGAAAAAGGAAAAGGAAATAAAACAAATAGACAAGACAAATTGGGAAAGACCCCAAAGCCCTAAAAAAGGAAAACTCAAACGAGCTCAGGTGCCCATTGCCTGAAATCACAAGCGTTGAGGTCAAACATTGAGCCAGCTTCAAGAATGTCACATTCGAGTGATGATGTTATGATCATCGCCAACCTTAACCCAGATCTGCCATGGAAATAGCTCAAAGAGCTTATAGTAATTTCACTCAAGACATTTGCAATTCTTACAGATGCCATGAAAACATATCCCAAAAAGACTTCTTCGGCTCTTTGTTAAATTCCCACACGAATCTACGCAAGGTAACCAGATCACAACTAAGCCACTTGCTTTGTCACCTCGTTGAATTTTGATTTATCAATCATTTCACTTTATATATAGAATGAGCTTCAAGAGAAGCTAATACCACTGTTTTGACAAAGATGATCTAATTGATTCTCAAATATCAACGATTAACGTTAATCATCAATTGGTAGGAATAATGAAACTTTATTTTAAAATACTCTGTGCTTTAAATGCATTAAGAACAATACCATGATCTCGAACTAGAATGTTGGTAAATTAGCCGCTTTGGTTGTTTGTAACTTTTGGTGTAACTGTTGTATTATTCGTGCAATCTGACTGTGTGTGTGATTGTGTGCCTCGATATCCTTTATTTTGATATTTCTTAATCTTGAAACTTGGAACTTCGTCTTTTTCCATGTTGATAATTCTTTTGCCTTGTGAGGGAACCACCTGGATATTGTTATATTTCTTAGTACTTGCAAAAATGAGCACCCATGTTAGCAAAGTAATCAACCATCTGATTTCCTTCTCTGAATACATGTTCCACCCTTATTACACCATTGTTCCTAAGTTCCTTAAATTTCTTCACTTCCAAACTTATTTCCCAAGGGACCTCCCAAATACCTTTAAGCACATTTTTTATGGTTAATGAATCAGTTTCCATCTCTAATTGAGTATATGTGCCAGAATGCAAAATTCTAGCCCTACTACTAGTGCCTTAGCTTCAGCTATAAGATTATTACCATCCAACAGACTAGGTGATTCTGTGTATATAAAATTACCAGAAGAATCTCTCACACAAAAGCCACTTGAGCTAGGTCTAGGATTGCCTTTAGAAGCTCCATTTGTATTACATTTGTAACTTCCTACCTCAGGTTTCCTCCGGATAACTACTTTTGTATCAATAGAAGGTGTATATTCTTTCAAAAATTTAACAAGCATAGGCTAGTGATAAGGAATATAAGGCAATCAGGTAGAGATATTTTCAAATCAGACTTCAAGTTAGTGTGCCTACACCTTTTCAAGAACCAAATCTGCCTATTAATTTCTTCCACAGTCTTATAAAAAGACATCTTCTCCCCATGCTTAAGAACATTCCTTCTCTTCCAAAGTTGCCAAATAATGAAAGGAGGCAGTGCCATCAAGATTGACTTAAGTTTAGGAGGTGCATCCAGTTTCCACCAGTTGTGGAGAAATACCTTCAACTGAAAACCTGGAATTTGTACCCCAACTAGAGTAATAAAGTTCTACTAAGTCCTTTTAGCAAAAAAAGAAGTCAGAAAAACATAATCAATAGTTTCTGTTTGTGGCCTAGTACAACAATAACTAAGAGCCTCCTCCTCCACCTTTATTTTGATCAACACTTCCCCTAAAGGAAGTATTTTTTTCCCATTAATCTTCACAAAAATAAAGAGACCTTAAAAGTACACCTTTAATCAAGAAGTTTGCAAATTTAGCATTATTGTCTTTCTTTTGTCTCACCTCTTCCCATGCACTACTAACTATAAACTTCCCAAAGCTGGTAAGCATTCACAAAGGCTCATCCCATTCCTCGGTAGGTTCTAAGTAAGAAAATTCACTGTGAATCTGATAAATAGAGAGGAAATAATTGATGAAGTTTCTCATCCTTCAAAGCATTTTCCTCCATGAGTTCATTTATCTCTTCCACAAAAAGGTCTAGATTAATAGATGGTTAATTTAGTCTAATTATCATACCAAACATTTGAATTCCCACATTTAGGTTCCCACCAAATCAACTGATTAAAACTTTCTCTAGCTTCCAACATGTATTTCCACAACTGTGAGCCCCCTTTCCCTTCAACTACTTGAGGTCTAAGCCTTTTGCAATATTTATTCCACATGGATTTTTTTATTCTGAAAGTCCACCAAAGTTTTACAAACAGAGCTTTAGAAACATCAAATAGTTATTTAAAACCAAGACCACCTTCTTCCCTAGGAAAGCACATGTTGGTCCAAGAGACCCAGTGCTTTGCCTTTCTCCCTCATTGTTAGTCCAGAAAAATCTAGCAAACAATTTGTGTAGTTCATAGATAACACATTTGAGAGGAGTAATAGAAGATAAAAGGTAAATAGGAATACTTTGCAACACTTTATTAATCAGGACAATCTTACCCCCATAAGATAGAATCCTGCCTTTTCAGGCTTGTAACTTGTTCTTCACTTTTTTATGAGCTCTTTAAAGTGTGACTTCATTTTTCTAGCATGACCAATTGGACACCCCAAATAAATAAAAGAAATTTTTTCCTTTATTAAAACCCGTGACCTCCTCAACCTGTTAATTGACTTGCCTAGCAGTTTTATTAAAAATATAGAAGTAGCTTTTTTCTTTTTTGATTTTCTAGCCAGATTGTCTTTCATATTTCCCCAAAGTATTCATAATCATTTGCAAAGAACTCTTATCAGCAGAAGATAAAATGATAGTTGTAAGAGATATTCATTCATTCATAAAATATGTACAGCAATATGAATATATAGGTAGACGAAACACAGAGTCCTATAAGAACTAGGCAACACAGATTGAGGAGAAATAGTCTCCTAAGACATCACAACTTACTCACCCTTTTACATAGATAGATTAGATATAATAGGGATCTATCTAAGCCTATCTGTTACACTCCCCTGCAAGTTGAACGGGGAAGCAGACACTGTCAACTTGTCTCTGAAATGCTGAAATCTCACTTTTGGAAGAGCTTTCGTGAGAACATCTGCAACCTGGTCATGAGTGCTAAGATAACGAACAACCAAAGATTTATCCTTCACCTTTTCACGGACAAAATGAAAGTCTATCTCCATATGTTTAGTGCGGGAATGGAAGATAGGATTAGCTGTTAAATAGGTTGCACTGAGGTTATCACACCAAAGTATAGGAGTTGTAGTGTCAAAGCACCCAATTTCACGAAGTAAGAATTCCAGCCAAGTTAGCTCAGACGCAGCAGTGGCTAGTGCACGATACTCTGCCTCAGTACTAGAACGTGCAACAGCTCGCTGCTTTTTGGAAGCCCAAGATACTAAATGAGACCCAAGAAAGATAGCAAACCCGGTAGTGGACTTCCGATCATCCACAGAACCACCCCAATCCGCATCACTGTAACCATGCAGTAGTCTATTATTTTGGCGAGCAAAGAATAAACCATAGGAGGAAGTGGATTGTATATATCGCAAAATGCGTTTTACAGCAACCCAATGGGACTCTCTCGGACTATGCATGAATTGTGAGACCTTATTGACCGCAAATGCTATATCTGGACGAGTGAATGTTAAATATTGTAGGGCTCCTACAGTGCTGCGATATAAAGTTTCATCATGGAAAGGAGATCCTTCAAAACTTGAGAGTTTAGAGGAACAAGCAGCCGGTGTTGAAATATGATTGCAGCCATCCATTTGTGCTTTCCGCAACAAATCAGTAGCATATCGATGTTGCGAAAGATGCAAACCAGTAGGGGTCCATGATGCTTCAATCCCCAAAAAATAAGAGAGGCGACCAAGGTCTCTTACGGCGAAGTGTGACTTCAAGCGAGTAATCAGAGATCCAACAAGAGACGAACTGGAGCCTAAAACAAGAAGGTCATCGACATACACCAAACAGAACAATTTATCACTGTTGGAGGAAAAATGAAATAACGAACAATCAGTTTTTGAGCCAGTAAAACCATAAGAAATCAAGGCATCCGTTAAACATTTATTCCACATACGTGGAGCTTGTTTAAGCCCATAAAGGGAACGCTTGAGCAAACAAACATGTTTAGGGCGATCCGGATCAATAAACCCAGTAGGTTGAGACATATATACTACTTCATCAAGGGTACCGTGAAGGAAAGCATTAGATATATCCAACTGAGTAATATGCCAATTGTTTGAGACTGCCAAGGAAAGAAGTAGGCGAATGGTGGCAGGTTTCACAACCGGACTAAAAGTATCAACATAGTCCACACCTGGTCGTTGATGATATCCTTTAGCTACAAGTCGAGCCTTATAACGATCAACGGACCCGTCAGGCTTAACCTTTGTTTTAAACACCCATTTACTCCCAATAATATTTTGAGACGGAGAAGGTGGAACTAATTGCCAAGTCCCGTTTTGGATGAGAGCATTGTATTCCTCGTGCATTGCCCTACGCCAATGCGCATACTTTGTAGCTTGAGAGTAACACGAGGGCTCAACAATATCAGTTGACATAGCTAAGTAAGAGGTAGGCCGCTTTGGTTTGAGTGAACCTGTTTGTGATCTAGTAGTCATTGGATGAGACTTAGACGAAGAGCAGGGCAAGCTGTTAGGATGATGGACATTGCTCAATGGACCCGATTGGTCAAAAACAACCCCGTGGTCTCCACCTTCAGTAGGCAATGTATTGGAGGGAATCTCTGGCGATAGAGAAGATGCATCTGTAGGCATAACAGGTGACTGTAAAGGGGACTGAGGTGCTGCTACAACACACTGTTTAGAGCATTGAGATGTAGAAGTGGAGGTGGAATTATTCAGTAATGTAGTATTGGGTGTTTCATGAGAAGGACTAGACGAGTTCAATGAGGAAGGAGCAAGCACAACTGATTGTGGAATTGATGAAGGTATCTGGACAGTGAGCGGGGCAACATTGGTTGATGTAGCAGGCACCGTAGCATCATCCTGAACAGCAAAGGGAAAAACTGATTCGTCAAAAACAACATGACGGGAAACAAAAAATTTAGAGGAAGTAGGATCAAAACACTTATAACCTTTGTAAATTTTGCTATACCCCAAAAACACACATCTCTTAGAACGAGGAGATAATTTATCTTTTGTATAAGGGCGAAGCCAAGGGAAGCAAAGACAACCAAACACACGCAGTAAGGAGTAATCAGGATCAAAATTAAATAGAACGCGAAAGGGAGGTTGATCATTTAGACGGGGAGTTGGTAATCTATTTATGATATAAATAGCAGTATCAAAAGCATTTGTCCAAAATTTAGAAGGAACACTGGCATGTGTTAATAAGGCACGACCCGTCTCAACAATATGTCGATGCTTACGTTCTACACAACCATTTTGTTCTGGGGTATAAGGACAAGAAGAACGTTGTGTAATACCATTGTCTCTTAAATAAGAAGTTAATGCTTGAAACTCACCTCCCCAATCTGCTTGAAAGCTCTTAATCGGACGACCAAAGTATTTTTCCACAATTTTTCGAAATTGAATAAAAACGGAAAGAACTTCAGACTTGAACTTAAGAAAATAGATCCATGTGTATTTGCTATAATGATCAAAGAAAATAACATAATATTTGTATCCATCATTCGAAATAACAGGTGCTGGACCCCAAACATCCGAACAAATCAAATCTAAAGGGCCTGTGGCCTGAAAACTAGAATCAACAAAAGGAATTTTATGACTCTTGCTAACAGCACAAGTTGGACACAAACTAGAAAACTGACAACTAGACGAAATAATTTTACTAGAATGCAAAGCCCGACGAACTATAGGATAAGACGCATGAGCCAAGCGCGCATGCCAAACACCAAGTGAAGCAGCATATGAAGATGGTGAAGAAACTGATGTCCATATCGGAAGGGAGTATAGACCTCCCTCATTCGGTCCTTTGTGAAGAGTTGCCTTCGTTGCCAAGTCCTTAATCAAAAAATAGTGAGGAAAAAATTCAATTGAGACTTGGTTAGAATTAGTAAAAGAACTGAT
>NW_006239012.1:735224-748977 GCF_000226075.1 Solanum tuberosum | reverse complement strand
CCAAATCCACACCTGGTCTTTGATGATACCCTTTAGCAACAAGTCGAGCCTTGTAACGATCAACATACCCATTAGGCTTGACCTTTGTTTGAAAAATCCATTTACTCCCAATAATATTTTGAGACGGAGAAGGTGGAACTAATTGCCAAGTCCCGTTTTGGATGAGAGCATTGTATTCCTCGTGCATTGCCCTACGCCAATGCGCATACTTTGTAGCTTGAGAGTAACACGAGGGCTCAACAATATCAGTTGACATAGCTAAGTAAGAGGTAGGCCGCTTTGGTTTGAGTGAACCTGTTTGTGATCTAGTAGTCATTGGATGAGACTTAGACGAAGAGCAGGGCAAGCTGTTAGGATGATGGACATTGCTCAATGGACCCGATTGGTCAAAAACAACCCCGTGGTCTCCACCTTCAGTAGGCAATGTATTGGAGGGAATCTCTGGCGATAGAGAAGATGCATCTGTAGGCATAACAGGTGACTGTAAAGGGGACTGAGGTGCTGCTACAACACACTGTTTAGAGCATTGAGATGTAGAAGTGGAGGTGGAATTATTCAGTAATGTAGTATTGGGTGTTTCATGAGAAGGACTAGACGAGTTCAATGAGGAAGGAGCAAGCACAACTGATTGTGGAATTGATGAAGGTATCTGGACAGTGAGCGGGGCAACATTGGTTGATGTAGCAGGCACCGTAGCATCATCCTGAACAGCAAAGGGAAAAACTGATTCGTCAAAAACAACATGACGGGAAACAAAAAATTTAGAGGAAGTAGGATCAAAACACTTATAACCTTTGTAAATTTTGCTATACCCCAAAAACACACATCTCTTAGAACGAGGAGATAATTTATCTTTTGTATAAGGGCGAAGCCAAGGGAAGCAAAGACAACCAAACACACGCAGTAAGGAGTAATCAGGATCAAAATTAAATAGAACGCGAAAGGGAGGTTGATCATTTAGACGGGGAGTTGGTAATCTATTTATGATATAAATAGCAGTATCAAAAGCATTTGTCCAAAATTTAGAAGGAACACTGGCATGTGTTAATAAGGCACGACCCGTCTCAACAATATGTCGATGCTTACGTTCTACACAACCATTTTGTTCTGGGGTATAAGGACAAGAAGAACGTTGTGTAATACCATTGTCTCTTAAATAAGAAGTTAATGCTTGAAACTCACCTCCCCAATCTGCTTGAAAGCTCTTAATCGGACGACCAAAGTATTTTTCCACAATTTTTCGAAATTGAATAAAAACGGAAAGAACTTCAGACTTGAACTTAAGAAAATAGATCCATGTGTATTTGCTATAATGATCAAAGAAAATAACATAATATTTGTATCCATCATTCGAAATAACAGGTGCTGGACCCCAAACATCCGAACAAATCAAATCTAAAGGGCCTGTGGCCTGAAAACTAGAATCAACAAAAGGAATTTTATGACTCTTGCTAACAGCACAAGTTGGACACAAACTAGAAAACTGACAACTAGACGAAATAATTTTACTAGAATGCAAAGCCCGACGAACTATAGGATAAGACGCATGAGCCAAGCGCGCATGCCAAACACCAAGTGAAGCAGCATATGAAGATGGTGAAGAAACTGATGTCCATATCGGAAGGGAGTATAGACCTCCCTCATTCGGTCCTTTGTGAAGAGTTGCCTTCGTTGCCAAGTCCTTAATCAAAAAATAGTGAGGAAAAAATTCAATTGAGACTTGGTTAGAATTAGTAAAAGAACTGATGGACAATAAATTTTGGGTAGCAGTGGGAACATGAAGCAGGCTATCAAGAACATAGGACTTATCAGAAATATATAGAGATCCTTTACCAATATGCGAGATGGGCAATTTGGAACCATTACCTAGAGTAACTTCTTCAGGACCATGATATTCTGAGTGAATAGCAAGGTTGTTAAGATCAGATGTCAGATGATGTGTGGTGCCACTATCCATCAACCAATTTTGTGTTGTTTGGGAAGATGTACTTGCTAGATTTGAAGAAGGACGGCCAGATACCCGATTTCCATTCATAGTCCTAGGTGACGGACAAACTCGTGCAATATGACCCTTTCCTTCGCAATTATGGCAGACAATTCCAGAATAATCAATGGAAGGGGGTGGATTTCCTGAATAAGTTCCCGAATGAGTTGCAGTGGCATAATGCTGACTTTGAGATTGCTGTAAACTTCCATGGCTAGCAGAGCGTCCACGACCCCTATTAGTACGCCCCCTGCCGCGTCCACGATGTGTAGAGAATGAACTTTGTGTGTACTGTGCTGTTGGGGCAATAACAGTACTGGCATCTTCACGTTTTAATTGTCTTTCTTCATTCAACAACAAACCATAAAGTGCATCAAAGGTGATGTCTTCGTGACGTGATTCAAGTGACCTTGTGAAGGGGCGATAAGCAGAACCTAATCCGGCAAGAACAAACTCGACTAAATCATCATTAGTGACTGGGTGCTGCAAGGCAGCCAACTTATCAGCAATAACTTTTGCCCCTTGCACGTAACTTTCAATTGTTGCATTATCACGTCACAAGTTGTGCAATTGTGCCTTAAGTTCACGAATCAATGGTTTAGATCCACTAGCATAGGCTGCAACAAGTTTGTCCCAAGCTGCACGAGCTGTTTCTGCTCCGACCAATTGAGGGAGAATACTTTCTGAAACTGAAGCGACTATCCAACTCAAGACGAGCTGATCTTGACGTACCCAAACCTTATATGCAGGATTTGGTTTATCACCATCCAAAACACGTGGTGGTGCTGGTTCGCTACCATCAATATAATGGTTAAGACCACAACCGCAAATCATTGGAAGAAATTGTGTCTTCCAAAGCAAAAAATTTGTTGACGTAAGCTTTACTGGCAACTGGTGAGCGAGATTAGGTGTAGGATAGTAGTTTCCCGTGGCATTCGTTGAAACAACTGAAGCTGCCAGGGTAGAAGAGTTCTCAGTATTATCTCCCATTCGAATAGTCGTTTCTGATTATTCAAAGAATTTTTATTTTTTGGAACGAAAGAAAGAATGGTGTTAAACCACAAAAGGCTCTAATACCATGTAAGAGATATTCATTCATTCATAAAATATGTACAGCAATATGAATATATAGGTAGACGAAACACAGAGTCCTATAAGAACTAGGCAACACAGATTGAGGAGAAATAGTCTCCTAAGACATCACAACTTACTCACCCTTTTACATAGATAGATTAGATATAATAGGGATCTATCTAAGCCTATCTGTTACAATAGTATCATTAGCATAGGCTAGGTGATTGAGATATATATATATATATATGTATGAGCTCCATTTAAGCATATCATAACTCCTGAAGCTTTCAGTAAGGACTAAAATATTTAAAGCTCTAGAAAGTACTTCAACAGTAACTCAGTAAGAATGAACAAAGCTGGAGATAAATGATCCCCTTGTTTCACTCCTCTGGTGGAATGAGAAAGCATGTAGCTTGATTATTTATCAAAATTGAATACCAATTGTGGGCTATCAACCTCCAAATCTTATCGACAAAACAATTATTGAAGCACACCTTCTCCAGAAATTTTATTAAGAAATGCCAAGAAACTTTGTCATAAGCTTTGGCCATATCAAGTTTAATGACTACATTCACAGGTTTGGGTGAGATTTTTATCTAAACTAAAGTCAACAATCTGAGCCCGAGGTCTATCATCTTTCAAATATACAGAGAGAGACTGACTGGGGTGATAGGGGCAGTGTCGTTTGGGTGAAGAAATTAGGGTTCTTGGTTTTGACTTTTGTGTTTTGGAAGAAGAAATTAAAGGGGAGAGGAGCGCGCGTGAAGGCTGGAAAAGGAGAAAGAGAGAGGAGAGTGTGAGAGCGCGAGAGACGTAAATATATGTATATGTGTACAAGTGTGTAAGAATTAAGAGGATGACCTTTTATTTAAAATTTGATCACTTGAGTTGATATTCTAACCGAATTAGATTTAGGTATAACCAAATTGAGTCAAATAACTAAATCCGGCCTAAACTAAAAAGAGATGGATGATTATCGATTAATTATTTGAGTTTCTTAATTTAAACAAGACAAATTAATCATCAAGTCATGAGTTAATTATTTAAGGCAGAGAACTAATTATACGTTATTATAAAATTCTCTAATTTTAAAGGAAAGAAATATGTATTTATACTAAACACTGTTTTTAGGCTGTTTATTAAATATTTATGTAAAAGATGAAAAATATATTTAAATCAATACATAAAATTATTATGTATTATATAATTATTTCAGAAAAACTAATAGAAGTAATTAGAGAAAGATTTTAAAATACTTTTAGGATTTTTCAAAGACGATTATTATTTCAAATTTTTCTGAAATTGAAGAAGCTCGATAATTAACTCGAATTGCATAGGATCAAAATTGAGTATCAACAGTCAAGTCATGTGATTTTCACATTCACATTCATATTAGGGTTTGGGGTGACTATTGTCACACCCTATCTTAGGGATGTTACTAGCACTTGGTGCCGCACTTGACCCTGAGTCAATCTTTGTTGGACAACTATGCTGCTAGTGTAACACCAACCATAAAATCAAGAAAAAAAAGTAAGTTTATTTTGTCTTAAAAATAAGTCCTCAACTAGCAAGGTTCCTATCAACCACACTTGGAATAAACTCGGCTAATATCATCAATTCATGTAGAATAGAAAATGCATTCTCTATGGACCATCGAGACACCATGATATCTATAGACTATAGTTAAGTAATGCTTAGTGGTCCGTCAAAGCCACCATTATCTTTGGAAACATATAAACTAATTACATATAATCATATACGACTGGTCCAATTCCCTACGGAGTATAATGGTTGATTAAATACATAGTCAGCCCTTTAAACTAGTCTTAATAATTAGACACTCGTACTAAGTTTTATTCCAATTGAACACACCAATTCCTAGTAAAATATTTCAATTAGACAATTTCGATTCAAATTTTGAAAAATCTTTTCTTGTATGTTTGTTCGTCTATGAGGTAGTTAAGTAAATCATATAAATATGTCATCTCGTTTAATTATACACATTAACCTGAAGTAGAAAATACATGGGACTTTATAACTTATTGAGGCAGTAGGCATCAAAATTTTGTGGGACTCCACAAGACAAGCCCAATTTTCAGTTAGGGTTCATGGAAGATACTCTATCCTAAACTCTAGATCATGCCTATATAGATGGTAATGTATTCTCTTGAAGAGAAATATTAAATATCCAATAAATTTTTGAGATATTTATAAAGAGATCAAGATGTATTAAAACTCTTCTTGACAATCAAATATTTTAAGAAGATCCACAAAATCCTTCTTTCTTGGAGATCAAATAAATCCAAGGAGATTCGCATTATCCTACTCGAGAAACACACTGTTTCAACCCTCGAATCACAGAGATAAATGATAAACAAGAGAGAAGAATCAATGGAACAAACAGAATTGTATCGTCATTATTTATCAAAAAAAATTATGTTCCTTCATATTTTATTTATGATTGTAATTTATTTTCTAGCTCTTTAAAATATTTGGCATACAAAGAAAACATATATATATATATATATATATATATTCAAAAGAGATAACATACTTTATGTTTTAATTTAAATACCTTATAGCTAGACGAATGAGAACACACACAAAAAAATATTTCAAAATTGAAACTAAAGTGTGTATTTGAAATATTTTGTTAGAAGTTCATGTGGTGTTCAATTAGAATATAATAACTTAATTTGAATATCTAAATAGAATATTCAAATAAATTGAAAAGGCTAGCTACGTCATAAGTCAATTATATATAAAATAATAAGGCCGACTTATCCAGTTGTGTGCATGATCCATAGGCCGACAAAAAATTGGTGTTTGTATTAGTTGTCTATGTGTGTGTGGAGTGTGTACAATGTACATGTCCTTATCAAAATTGTTCGTTTCGTGTTCTATTTTATCAATTAATTAAAAAAAACGTGGCTTTTACTTTTTCAAGAAAATCATTTTGTATTTATTCATTCAAAGTCCCCTTTCTTCTCCAATAAATATCAATTATCATAACTTCATCCAAAAACCTTCCTAGTAAATCTTGATTATCAGTTACACAAAATATACACATAGATATCGATTCGACGTATAAAAATCTTAGTTCAATCCCAGATTTTGTTTGTGTAAGTGAAGTTAATTGAAGAAAATGAGAAGAAATTGCAATTTGGAACTCACTCTTTCGCTTTCATCCTTTTCTCCTATTAGGGAGGATCAAGAATTCGAGAATAAGAAATCACAACAGCTAACAATATTTTATAATGGAAAATTTGTGGATTCTGATGTTACTCAGCTTCAGGTATGTGTATTTAGTTTCCAGTTCGTTTCTCTTTAATTAATTGTTTGTGTGGATATGAAGTGAATGGCTAGTATTCACTTTTCGTCTTTTAATCCGTTTATAAAAGAATCAAAAGTTAACTTTAAAACTCCTCTTTTTATCTTTAATGAGTTGTTTTTGAGTATAAGTTTTAATAATCCTATTTTTTTTAAATACAGGCTAAAGCTATAATATATCTTGCAAGTAGAGGAATGGAGGAGAAAACAAATAAGATGTCTCAGCCCTCATCACCATCATTACAACCTCAAACCGGTCTATTCATGAAGCGATCTTTACAGAGATTTTTACAAAAGAGAAAAAATAGAATTCAAACAACTTCGCCATATCATCATTAGATGCTACTGATGGAATTCGGCTCCATTTAGTTTCATATGTATATATGTTTTGTATTTTGGTGTAACAAATATATATATTTTTTAATATGAGAGCTAGAAAATAAAGAAAATTTTCGAGTGAATTATAGTAATCAAACACAACACTTGTGCATCAATTATTTTAAGATTTGGAAATTAATACAAAATTAAAATTTCATGTTTTTATTTCATGGTACGAATCACACTTGCTCTATGTGCCTAAATGCAACGAGACGACACTATCTAATACCAAGAACCTCATATCTTAAAAGGTAACTGAACTATGAAAAATTATCTAATAAAGTCAGTGAATTTTATTTTATATATATCAATAAAACCACTCAACCTAAATCTTTTACCTTCAAAAATCATTCAACTATATTTAACATTAAAATAAATTTAACATGTCAAATTAAATTATTTTGTTATGCCATATAATCATGAACCCCATAAATAAATTATTTAATGTCATGTAAAGATAAACCCCATAAATAAATAAAATAATAAAATCTATTTAATTCTTTGCCATATAGTTATTTTTTTCTCCTTCTAATTGGCATGATTCTCTTTTTGCAAAATAATCAACAGCTTTTTTTTTCTGGACTATTAGAGACGACAAAAAGCTCAATTCCCATTTTATGGAGAGTAGGAATTCATGTAAAGAACCTTTGTTTAACAAGATTAATATTAACCCAATTGGATAAAGAATGACTATAAAAAGATTATATTTGCTAAACTATTGTCGTCGGTAATGGTCCAGAAAAACGCTACTGATTATTGAGAAATAGCATAATTATATGGTATAAAAATAAATAAATTTTATAATTTTATTTAGGGAAAAGGGTAAAAAATGTTCTTAAACTATGTGAAAGGAATAAAAATGCTCTCCGTTTATAGTTTGACTCAAAAATGCCTTTACCGTCAATACTTTGGTTAAAAAATGTCCTTGCAGTCAATATTTTGGTCCAAAAATACCCCTATAATTGCAAAATGGGTCAAAAAAACCTTTTTCCGAATAAATATATATATTTTTTATTTTTAAACACGTCTTCTTACTAATTAAAATACTACTCCCTCTGTCCCTAATTACTTGTCCGCTTTTATTTTAGTTGTCCCTAATTACTTGTCCATTTTGACAAATCAAGAAAGAACAACTTTTTTTTACCTATTATACCCTCAATTTATTACTTTGTAAAAGGTAGAACTTCTTGAAGTTTTTAAGTTTTTAATTCATTCACTTCATAATTAATAGGGTAATATGGTAAACTCACTATGTCAATCATTGTTTCTTAATAGGTGTGTCAATTCAAAAGTAGACAAGTAATTAGGGACAGAGGAAGTATTAAAGAACACTATTCTTGTTTTCTTTCTTCTAAAATCACTTTAACAAATAAAAATGTAGGAAATATTTTTTTTCTTCTTAATCTCATTTTATCAATTAAAATAGAATAACTTCATGTTCTCTTTCGACATATAATATATGTCATTATAGAAGATCATAGTATATTCATCATTAATTTATATTTATATAACGATAAAACATAATGACAATAAAATAAGAAATATTTTCATTTTTTATTTTTTTCTGAATTGAAGTAAGATAAACATTTTCTAACTTTAAAAAATATTATTAGAAAAAAATGTGTTAAAAAGAAAATAAATAATATATTTATTTGGAAAATGAGCATTTTTGACCCATTAAATAACAATAAGAACATTTTTGGACCAAAGTATTGACAACAAGGACATTTTTGGACCAAACTACAAACGCAAGACATTTTTGTTCTTTTCGCATAGTTTAAGGATATTTTTGAACCAAAGTACTGACAGTAAGGACATTTTTGATATCCTTAATAACATGTTGGTTATACCTACTATTTAAATGAAAACTAAGGTTTCCCTGCATTAGTAGACTAGATATATCCATGTTTATAAGTGGTAGTAGTATGTAACAGTTTACACACTAATGAATATTGGAACTCTTTTGTTATTTTTTTTTCATATCCTCAATAGCAGGTTGATTATAACTATTATTTAAATGGAAACTAAAAGATCGTTTGGGTAGGATGTATTAGAAGAAATAGTCCATGTATTATGTATGTTACTATTTAGAACTGTGTTGGGTAAGAATTTGGGCCTATGTATAACTAATTAATGGATTAGTTTTACACCCTACATGGTATTATAAGATGTATTACTAATACCTCTCATTTGGTGGTATTAGTAATACCATGTGATTAATCTATTTAACGACAAAAAAAATCCTTCAACTTTTTAATCATTTTAAGATGCATTACTAATCCATGTATTATTAATCCATGCATTACTAATCCCTGCATTATTTTACCTTATTTGAAGTTTATTTTTTCCTAAAAGAAAAGACAAAATATTACCATAAATGTTTTTATTTTTCATGAAAGGAAAATATATTTTTCTTCCATATTTGGTTTATTCTTTCCTTAGAGGGAAAATTTGGAATCCTATAAATTGAAGATCTTATTCTCATAACAAAAAACAAAATAGAATCCACAATGTAACCGTTTAGAGAGTTTTGTTTATGAGAAGATTTTTCTCTCTATAACTTTTATTCTTTTAGTTAGTTTTTAATTACGTAGGCCAATTGGTCCTATCATATAATAATATCACGTCTTTTAGTATAGTTTTATTTGTCATCTAATTTATCGACATATGATTTGCAATTGTAAGCTTCCGCATGATGCCCAAATCACTTTCGAACCCAACAGTAAGTACACCAACATCCTTCACTATATAGCTATTGAATTTGATTATTTAATTATTGATCATATACATAGAACTAATTTCCAGATTATATTGGAAAATCTTTTAGATGCACATATTTGTCCAAGAGTGTTCTTGGCCCAGTAAATTTCACTTATTCTGATATTTATCCGTGATGGTATACAAGTATAATAGGCTTCTGAACTAGTAAATATTGTCTATTCTAGTGCTTTGGGCACCGAATTAGAATTACATTAACAATGCATACTTTTGATATTAACTTGGTTCTTCAAATGTAACAGGTCTTCAATAATCAAGTTCAAGTTACAGTTGTTAGCCTTTTCTTTGGTGAACATCTAAGTGATGGATAGAATCCAGTTTCAAAGTGAAGATCTTGTGGTTCCACAAAAAGTTGCATGAGCCTCTACATAAACATTGCTTTTACAATGGGTACGAAAAGCAAAGGCCATAACAAAGTTCATCTCTAAGGGGTCGTTTGGTGTGAGAGATAAAAACAAATAGTCATGGGATAATTTTGATTTCTTGTTTGATTGTCATGTTTGGGATAACTTATCCCACCATTTATATCATAGTTATGGGATAAGTTATCCCATATACATGGTGGGATAACTTATTCCAGGATAACTAATCCCAGGATAATTAATCTTGGGATAACATGTTCCCAACCAAACGACCTCAGGATTCTGTTGGGAAACGCAAGCACAATAAATGTGCACGACAGGAAAATAGCCAAAGAAAACTCAATCTAAACTTTTCCTTCGAAGACAAACAAAATCAAGCGCAAACTCAGTTTGGGGCAGCAAACAAATCAACCAAAAGAAATATAGCAAGGCAAAATAAAATCAATACACGAGACACCAAGATTAACGTGAAAAACCTCTTCGGGGTGAAGAGTAAAAACCACAAGGTCAAATCTTCACTATAATCAAAAGAGTTATAAATGTGTTTTCCAAAATGGCCACCAACAAAGTGCCAAACAATGAGCAACACAACTACAAGATATCACAAAAAAGCTAGAGAAATAAATGGAGTAAAATCACCAAACATAGCTACTTTTCACGTACTAAAATCTGGAGCTACAGAACTGAAAATCCACCTCTCTCAGTTCCCAATCAAATTTTAAGTTGAAAGGAACAAGTTATACAAAAATCAGCTCAATCGGACAACAAACGAAGCAGAAATCACCATTTTAAATTGACTGCTAGAGCTTGTGCGAAAATGTGCACTCTCTCACTTTCTCTCTATATGACTGTTGATCTCCCTTGTGAATCTTCTGAAAATAAGACCTAAAAGAAGTCTTACATATGCACCATAATATTGGGCTTATGTGCAAAAGTGAGCTAGTTCAAATTGGGCTTTTATTTATCCACATAGGAAGAGAAAAAGACCCAAACCTCCACATTCTCCCCCTCCCGACTATGTAGAGAAGACCACCATCCCGACGATCATGCAACATTCTTCAAACTTCCCTCTTGACAAAGCTTTACTCATCATGCCAGAACCATTATAATTGGTATGGATCTTCTCAAGTTCAAGCAACTTAGAATCCAACACACCTCGAATTCAATGATACCTCACATCAATGTACTTAGATCGACCATAAAATGTATAATTCTTGCCAAGATGATAGCACTTTGACTATCGCAGTAAAGCACATACCTCTCTTGAGCACAACCAAGTTCCCCTAAGAATTTCTTCATCCAAAAGCAACTCTTTACAAGCTTCAATAACTACAATAAGCTCAACTTCTATAGTAGATAGAGCAACACATTCTTGCAACCTAAATTGCAAAGACACAACTCCCCCTTGCAAAAGTAATCAAGTAGCCTAAAGTAGACTTACGAGTATCAACATCACTAACATAACTAACATATCTGAGTCAGTGTAACTAGAAAAAATAGGCTTTCCTGTCCCAAAACACAAACTCAGACTAGAGGTGCGGCAAAGATATCTCATAATCAATCCACTTTACATCATTCAATTGCTCTCTTCCCGGATTAGAAAGAAAATGGCTAACAATACCAACAAAATGAGCAATATCTAATCTTGTACACATCATTGCGTACATCAAACAACCAACGGTTGAAGCATAAGAAAGTTTCTTCATATTTTTCTTCTCACCATCACCGGAAGGATAATGGTTCATTCTCAATTTGAAGTGCATAGCGAAAGGTGTACGAACAACCTTAGCTTTGTACATGATGAATCTACAAAGTACTTTCTGACTTTACTTCTCTTGTGATAACAATAACTTTTTGGCCTCTTTTTGTCATGGACAATTTGCATGCCAACAATCTATCTTACTGGTCCCAAGTCTTTCATAGTAAAAGACTTATTCAATTCTTGCTTCAACCTTTTAATCCTGCAAGCATTATGATCAACAGCAAACATGTCATCAACATAAAGAAAAAACGATAATAAAGTCACTCTCAGAGAATTTTGGCACAAAAATACAATGGTCTAAAGAAGTCTTCTTGAAGTCCTGCTGACTCATGAAAGAAAAAAACTTCATGTACCATTGTCAGGGAGCTTGTTTTAATTTAGACCATACAAACTCTTCTTCAATTTGAAAACATAATTCTCTTTTCTCTTGACTTCAAAGACTTCCGGCTGCTCCATATAAATTTCTTCATCTAAGTCACCATGGAGAAAAATAATTTTAACATTCATTTGCTCAACCTTTGAGTCCAGACTTGCAACCACGTCTAGAACCATACGAATGGCTAACATCATCACAACCGGAGAAAAATATCTAATAAAAATCAATTCTTTTTTTAAATCCCTTCACAACTAATCTAACCTTGTACCGTGGAATTGGATTACCATTTTCATATTTCACCCTGAAAATTCACCTGTTTTTCAAAGCTTTTTTGTCTTTAGGTAGCTTAACCAAATCGAAGGTATGATTATTATGTTAAGCCTTCATTTCATCCTACATAGCATCAAATCACCTTTCTTTTTCTTCACTCTACATTGCCTCGTCAAGACTATCAGGTTATCATCTATCAATTAAGAGTACATACTCATTGGGAGATTAACGAGATGTATGTATTTTCTCTGTAGTAGATCATTCGAGAGAACTCTCTGGAGCATCAATTGTAGTTGGTTGATGACCAACTATATCATCTTGCACGGGAGCATCAACATCATACTGGTCATTATGATTACCATATTCAATATCAA
This sequence comes from Solanum tuberosum, assembly GCF_000226075.1. Lineage (NCBI taxonomy): Eukaryota > Viridiplantae > Streptophyta > Magnoliopsida > Solanales > Solanaceae > Solanum > Solanum tuberosum. The sequence continues at coordinate 736,289 of NW_006239012.1, read as the reverse complement.
CTTGATTTTAATCATTTTGAAGATTCTCTTCAGGTGTAATAGTCAAAAACTGGATCAACATCAACTAGGCTCTCACTAATCTGAGAATCAAATGTCTTAGCTTTATCAAGATCTTGAATTGTTTGGTCTTAAAAGAACACAACATTATGACGTCTAACAAGTTTCTTCTCAACTAGATCAAAGAAACGATAGCCAAATTCATCTTTACCGTAACCAATAAAGATACATTACCTAGTTTTAACATCCAACTTTGACCTCTCATCCTTAGAGACATACATAAAGGCTTTACATCCAAATATATTAAGATGATCATTAGAGACATTCTTATCAGACCAAACTCTGTCAGGGACATCACCATTCAAAGCAACAGTAGAAGATAAATCGATAACATAAGCAAAAATATTAAGTGCTTCGACCAAAAAGGAATCTGGCAGCATAGCATCTGAACGCATATATTTAACCCTCTCAACTAGAGTTCTGTTCATCCTCTCTACTAAACCATTTAGTCGAGGAGACTTTGGAGGAGTTTTCTTCTGCCGAATACCCTAGTCTCTACAATATTTATCTAAAGGACCAATATATTCATCACCATTATCAGAATAGATATATTCTAATTTCTTCCTTGTTCGTCTCTCAACTAAAGCCTGAAAATTCTTGAACACATCAAGTATTTGATCCTTGGACTTCCCAAAAAAAAACCAGAATTTGCGAGAATGATCATCAATAAAGGTCACAAAGTAAAGTGCACCACCATGAGACTTTATCTTAAAATGACCACATAAATCATAATGTACCAACTCCAGCAAAATTTCAGGTTATTGGATAGTAACATTTACAAAGGATACCGGTTAAGCAATGGACACATTTCTTCAACTTTACTTATTTCAATCCAGAAGGAAAATTCTTCTTATCCAAATTATCAGTCCCCATCTCGCTCATATGTGTAACACCCCGACTTTTTGAAACGTCTAAAATTACTCGTATCTCCACGGAAAGACAAGGAGGGTGGGTAATAAATTTATAATGAAGTGGTATGTCCTAATTTAAGTGTTCAAGTGTTGCATC
>NW_006239012.1:727891-735124 GCF_000226075.1 Solanum tuberosum | reverse complement strand
TTTATAGATCAGTTGACAGGGGCCTTGCCGGCTGATGACTTAGTTTTAAGCCGAAATATACTTGTTTGATTTCTTGATTGCGTGTGGCTGCCATGCGCTAGTAGCAAATGGATCAGCAGGTTCGGCTCGGGCCTGAGTTTTGGCATTAGGAGCCAGTTGCGTCCCTCGAGTTTGGGGCGTGACAATATGACTCAGCCTTCTATGTCATAACTCTTATGAAGTATAATTCTCCACTAAATTTACTGAGCCTCTAGAAATGAAGCCCTGGAATACATACAAGTTAGATAACTTGTTACCACAAACCACAATCATTGAACCTTTAGTATGCTTCCACTGGCCAGCACCAAGGGTGTTAACATAATCCTCATCATCAAGGTTTCCCACATAAATTAGATTCAAGCGAACATCTAGAACATGCTTGACATTGTTGAGAACTAGTCTCAATCCATTGTTACTTTCCAACAAATTGTGCCAATGCCAAGTACCTCAACTTCATTATCATTTTCAATCTTCAACTTTCCAAAATTACCTGGAGTGTAAGAAGAAAATAATTACTTCTTTGGTGATGTGAAGTAGAATAAGAATCCACAAACCAGCTAGACTCATCACAAACAATATTAATGGCATTTTCACCACAAGTAATAAGAAGATCATTGTTAACAACAATAACAACACGATTTTTATTATCGCCATCTTTCTTTTGTTATCTCATAGCTCTCTAGTACTTGTAGTGATATTTCCTTATATGTCCATTCTTATAGAAATAGTCACATGTAACATTCTTGTATTTAGACTTTGACTTGCCTCTACTTTTTTCTTTGTTATTCTAACCTCTGAAATTGCTTCTCCCCTTGTCTTTAGTAACCAAAATATTAGTGTAAAACTAAAGAAGATGAACCTTGAGATATTTTCTCATCTCTTCATTCAAGACACTACTCTTAGCATATTATGTAGTTACAACACCATTTGAAGTAAAATTAGTCAAAGAAGCTCGAAGAGTTATAAAAGAGTCAGACACAGTATTAATAATAAGCCAAAGTCCCTGTATTTCTTCATCAAACTTTACACCCATTCCAGACAGCTGGTCAAAGAAACCCTAAAAATCATCTATAGATCTAAATAGGGTTGACCTCTCTATATCTAATATTCATCAATTATTTCAGTAGAAACAACTTGTTATTGCCAGTCTTCAAAGCATAAAGTGTGACAAGATTATCCCACAAACTTTGGCACGTGTCTCATTCATAATGTGATTCCTAACATTATCTTCAATTCATTGTATGATATAGCCACAAACCTGTAGGTTCTCAAATTCCCAATCCTTATTATTCATAGAATCGAGTTTATTGGAAGCATATACATGTAAATGCATTTTCTTGAAAATACAAGATATTTCATCTTGCCTTTTCAAATATTATAATGGCTACCATTCAAACTAACCATCTTGCTCATATTTGAATCCATTATTGAATAGATAATCAATAACAACCTAATGCTCTTATATTACTTTGTTGAGAAAGACAAGCAAAAACAAATGTGCATGACAGAGCATTAGTAGAAGAAAACCCAATCTAAGATTTCCTTATACTTGAACCAAGAGAGGACAAATGAAATCAAGCACAAACTCTGTTTGGGGCGGCAAACAAATAAACGAAAAGAAATATAGCAAGGCAAAACAAAATCAACATATGAGACACCAAGATTAGCGTGGAAAACCTCTTCGAGGTGAAGAGTAAAAACAACAAGGACAAAACTCTAATATATTCGACAAGAGTTACAAATGTGCTCTATAAAATGGCCACAACAAAGTGCCAAACAAGGAACAACACAACTACAAGATAATACCAAAAAACTAGAGAGAAGGAGTAAAATCACCAAACACAACTATTGCTCATGAGCTGAAATATGGAGTTATAGGACTCCAAATCCACCTCTCTCAATTTCCAATCAAAGATTAAGTTGAAAAGAACAAGTTTTCCAAAGTGATGATGAAGCTACTCCTACAGTGAACACCGAGAACCTCTCAAATACTTCTGATCATATTATAATAGAGCAGTCGACTACTCCAGAATTAGAGTTGACTAGTTCAGTTGGAAAGACAGGTATTCCCAGAGAATGGAGACACGCCGCTAATTATCCAAATGACTTAATCATAGGCAAGCCAACCGACTCAATACATACTAGAGCTTCGTTGAGAAAACAAGCATTTGTAACACTCATCTCTCAAATTGAACCTAAACGTATAAATGAGGCGATGGAAGACGAATCTTGGAAACAAGCAATGAAAGAAGAACTTTATTAGTTTGAAAGAAATCGAGCATGGACTCTCACTGAAAGACCAAAAAATTGTTCCGTAATTAGAACCAAGTGGATCTTTCGAAATAAGTTAAATTAAGATGGAAAAGTCATTCGTAAGAAAGCAAGATTGGTTGTTCAAGGATACTCTCAACAGAAAGGTATTGATTACGATGAAACTTTTGTTCTGATAGCAAGACAGTCAGCAAACTGAACATTTGTCATCTTATCAGAAATACATAACTGGAATTATGGTACCCTCACTCATCTCATTTTGATTTAGTTGGATATTCAGATGCTGACTTTGCAGGTGATAAAAATGACCGAAAAAGTACCAGTGGAACGTGCCAAATTTTAGAACAATCCTTGTTCTCCTAGCATAGTAAGAAGCAAACTTCAGTTGCATTATCTACTACAGAGTCCGAGTATCTAGTTGTTGGAAGTTGTGGTACCCAATTATTATGGATGATGCATCAATTGCTTGATTGTGATCTTTCTTATGAATTTGTTCCTACTTTTTGCGATAATACTAGTGCTTATCTAAATATATTGTGCATTTTTCTAGGCTAAGCATATTGATATTAAGCATCATTTTATTCGAGATCTTGTTGAAAATGTTTTTTTGAATTTGTTGATTTTGTTATGTTCTCTCTTGCTCTTTTTTTTGATTATGCCAAAGGGGGAGAATAGTCCCAAGTCTCTTTAACAGGAAGTAATCAAGTCAAGGGGAGCTATATAGCTTAAAGATAGGGGGAGCTACAAAATATATTAGGGAAGTTTCACTATCTCTTTAAGTCTATGTAAATTGTGAATTAGTTGTCATTATCAAAAAGAGGGAGATTGTTAGCCTCATAGAATCAGATTTTTAATAGTGAAACACTTAACCGACTTGTGACTTGTTGCAGGTAAAGAAGGAAAAAGATGAGCCAAGCATATAACACCTAAAGAAGGAGAAAATATGTTCATCAATCAAGGGATGCAAAATATATTCAAGATAGCCAAAATCATCAATCAAGGCAAAGAAATCAAAAAGGAAAGAAGTCAAACACACTACATCAAGAGGGAAAGTCATGTGCTCTACGAACACAAAAGGAAAACAAATAAATCAAGATTCCAGCATTCAAGGAATATATCAATCAAGAAATATCCAAGACCAAGCATTAATTCTAGCATCTGCCTAGGATGAAGCAAATCAACAAAAGATACGAAACTTCATCAATCAAGGGATACATTCAAGATAACAAAGATTAGCCAACATCCAAGACTACAACGGAAGAAATCAAAATCAAGGGATGCATACAAGATAACAAGATCAACCAAGATTCAAAACCACAAGAAGATCATCATACAAAGGAAGAAATTGATTTGCTTATGCACATATCTGATATGGACTTGACTCAAAATATCAATCAGAATAAAATCAAGGACTCGATCAAAGATCCTTGATTCAAACTCCCTTAGGTTTTCATAAAAGAGCAAAGTCCTCCAAAGCTATATAAACCTCTCTTAGCCATAGTTGTGAAGCACACACTTCACTTGAACTTATATTGTAATCTTCTTTTATCTTTCATAAAATTTTGTACACACTCGAGTGAATAATTGAAAAGAAAAGAGAAATAAAGTTCTGAGTGTAGGTTATACAAGTAGAGGTTGTGTCAAAGAAGAAGATCTGATTTGCATATCAGACATGGCTCTCAACTGTAACATTCTGTAACACCCAAATTCTCAACAAGCTCTTAAGGAAACCCTTGGAACCCAAAGTGATTGGACGTAGGCACCACATCGGTGTTCCGAACCAATATAAAAACTCTCTGTGTTATTTACTTACTGCATTTACTATTTCTATATATTTGTTTTACTAACGTGCAGGCAAGTCGACTGACCATTATAGGAAGTCGACTGAAGGAAATTTTAATTCACCCCCTCTTGACTTTCAAATATATCTTATTTCACTACCAAATCACAATTCAACTAACTACTTTTTATTATATTAATTAATAAAATGTAATGCGTCCGACCCTGATCCAAACTAGCGTAAGTAGGTCAGCTAAAGTTTTTCCGAATTATTAATTGGTGGCAAACTCATGCAATAAATACATTTCAAAATATGATGCTTCAAGTTATAATTTCAGTTTATATATTGGGGTATATGAAAAATAATACTCGCTCAGTTAAAAAAAATGACCTAGTTTGACTTGGAACGGAGTTTAATAAAAGAAAGAAGACTTTTTAATTTTGTGATTCTAAATTAAAGTTATGTCAAATATATCAAAATTCCCTTTAATCTTATGGCTTTAAACATGCCACGTGGAGAGTTGATGTTAAAGTGTTACCAAAAAAGGAAAGGGGTCATTCTTTTAGACAAAAAAGGAAACTAGGTCATTCTTTTTTAAACAGACTAAAAATGAAACTAGGTCATTCTTTTTTAAACAGAGGGAGTATGATATTACCGTATATATCGTTTGATAGAGTGTATAAGAAGAGTGCTAAATAGAGTGTATTAGTAATACTTGCATTAGAAATTCATATATTAGTTATGCTTGCATTAATTATACGTATATTAATTTAATGCATTGTTTGATTTGAAGTATTAAAAATAACATGCATTGATTAAAAAACTTATTTACAAAGATACCCTCCACTATTATGGTGGAAAAGACGTAAAACAAGTTTTGAGGGACAATTGAATCTTTAATCATGCTAGTGCATGCATTAAAACCATTGCATAGTTAATACCTGAAAATTCATGGTATTAGTAATACACACCTTAATATACAATAGAGTGTATACATAAGTTTGAAAAGAGTAACAAATAAGGTACTAGTAATACACAAGGGTAATGCATGCATTATTTTTTCTTATACACTCTAAACGACCTCTTTAAGTAAACAAGAATTTTATGAACACAACAACAAAAGGTTTTACCTAAAGTAACACATATTGTACGGTGAATTTGGGACAAACAGGATAAATTTGTGTAATATTTTCTAGTTTTATTCTCTTCTACTTTTTTCTCTGTTGTTGTCTCTTCTGAAACCCAATCTTGATTTTTCACAGTTTCATAGGGTTTCTTTTTTAGTATGATTGATCAGTTTGTTAGTAAAATCACAAGCTAAGAGAATCAATGTTTGCAATTTCACTAACTACTCTCACATAAGGTATCAAATCTATACATATAATTATTCTATAATTTCGTTTGGCTTTGGCTGTTCTTTTTAAATTGTTCTGCTTTCACTTCTATGATTTTGTTTTTTAAAAATCTCAAATTTATTAGCTTTTTAGTTCTTTGTAGTGGTGATTTTTTCTATAGTATAGTATCTAAATAAAATTGTGTCGTCCCCTTAATGTAGTATATACATTATCGTAATTTTTTGAGAAGTTGATGTGATGAAGAGTCTAATTACTGCTTTCTTTGGAGTAGTTTATTGTTAAATTATATGATTGCATGTTAATCGTAGATACAAAATTCTATTGCAAACATTCTAATTGAATCCCCCAACCACCTCTTTCACCGAAAGAAACAAATTTAACCAAGAAAAAACAGAATGCCCAATGGTATTATAATAACAAAATGAGTTCTCTGGCCATAAATACAGATTGTAGATGGTAGATGTCATCCCTACAGTGTATAATTCAAGTCTGCTTACTCCCTCACTTAAAGAAACGTTTCATAATGAGTTGTGAGTCCAACTTTGACCTATGTCAAGTGTTGCTCCCAATTGCACACGCAAGTATACGTGGTCGCGCAAGTAATAGAGTGACTCTTAAAATAATCAGATTATCGAACCCAAAGAACTTATCAATTAACTATTTACTAAATTATACTAGTCTAACTATTTAATTAAGAGTGCTAAAAGAGTTTGATTTTTTATTTACAATGAAAAGAACGCATGAATTAAATAATAAGATTACTTACAGTGATTGGGAAAATTCCAGGGCTGCACATGCAATGAGTCTCATGTATCATATTTTTGGCTTAGAACTAATTTAGTTGTCAAGTTATTGGTTTATAAGGTTAATTGTATGAGTCGTGCTACACACCTCTCGTCACTTACTCCAGTTAGCTATCTAACTACATCGTTGAGCGGGGATAAATAGACTAACTGGCGAGCATTTATATTTCATCATATTTTGTAACCAAGTAAGTTGTTCGTCCGGGAGTCACTCCTGAACACTAATCACCTCAATCAAATAGGTCGATCGAGCTCTCTATATTCTCTGGTCTATCTAACCCCTCCTCTCTCGATTGTAGGATTAAACAATAGATTTATCTTATGGTGCGCAAGCATAAAATACTAAAACAAGAATGTAGAAGTAACTTATAATGAAAACCAAGAATTAATTCACAAACCTTAAATATTCAACATTCGATTCGTAGCTACAGCCCAAAACAAGAGCGTTTAGCCACTAATTTCTAGGAAAAGAAAGAAAAAGAAAAGAACCCTAAAAAGTATTGACAATTTTTCTTGCAAAGTACCTCCTAATTGATCTCCTAATGTCCTCCAATAATTATTCATATAAACTATTTATAGATGTAGAAAACTCTAAATAAAATAATTGAGTCCAAACAAATTATGAATCTGAAACCAAACGAAATTCAACTTCCGAACAGTGGTTCGCCGCCTAAACTCTTTGCTCCCTTCAGAATCTGCCACGTGGCAGCAGCTTGCAATTCAATTTGAACTGCCGATCTTTTCAATATATATAAATATTAATATAATATTCAATTTAATTCATTAAGCTATCTGATTGATTTCATTCTTTAACCTTTCATATTTAATTTGTTTTAGCTCCAAGATTCTTCAATTTTACCCCAATACAAATAAAATACACTATTAAGCATAATTCATAAAATTAATGCTCAAAAATGAAAAATATAAATAATAAATGTGAGGCAAATAATGATAAGAAAATATATTTTTGGCCTCACATCAACAC
>NW_006239012.1:713982-727744 GCF_000226075.1 Solanum tuberosum | reverse complement strand
ATGTAACCTAAGGAATTATAAACTCTAATTCCTAGACGCCAACAACCAACTAGATCGTCGACCCCGCTTCAAGTTATGAATTCGGATTACAAGTAATTCTCATCATCTCAAGTATGCTTCAATCTTTTTTTTTAAAAAGTTTTCCTTCATAATAGCCATCCTCAACTTACGTATTTTACATGCGTTAAGGTGCACGATGTCCTAGGAAGGACCAAAGTCATCATCAAGGTAACTTTTTTTTTTATGTCACATTCTTTCAAAAAGGGCTTTTTTAAGCACTTTGTAGCTATCATTGATTACCTTTTCACTCAACCATCCCTTTTTCTCAGAATTGATGATTAGAATAAGTCTATGTTATAATGCTCAAGGAAGCAAGGTGCAAAAATTAGGGATTCAACAAAATAAGTTAGGGCGGAATATGGCTACCAACAAAAGGCTACAGGCTCAAAAGGGCTAACTAGTGATAAAATATCTGAAAAGGCTAAAATTTACTAGACAAATCAAAGAAAGTCTATTATCATCTCCTAAACAAAACAACACTTTTTATTTTGCTTCAATAAATGCAGGAAAAGTTCTAGACTAGGATGCAAAACATGGAATAAACAAATTCTCACCACACATGGCACAAGTATCAATCAAGATGGATCAATTCCACTTCTAAGAGAGACGGGATCATAACAAACTACAAAATAAAATAAGCTACATACAAAGTCACAATCATGAGCTTAGGTGTCAAAGAGTCTGCATTTTTTTTTTATTAATCAAGCATTTACAAGAAAGTACTATTCAAAAATTAGACCTAAATAGCAAGTATCACACCACTCAAAAGGGTCTTTTCTTTTCTCTCAAAAAAAAATTAAAAGAAAATTTATTCCTAAGAAAATAAAAGACAATCGGTTCAAAGGGACTATCCTTAGGAAAAGAACCGAAAATAAAAGTCAAGGAACCCATCCTAAAAAAATAAAAGACTCAATAAAACAATAAAAACTAGAAATTTATTCTTCCACCCCACACTTAAAAAATTGTTATGTCCCCAAAGCATCAAATAAAATTTAAAACAAGGGTTAGAAAAACTCTCTGAGGCCTTTAGGCCTAGCTAGTAGCATGTTCTCTTAATTTTCATCAAGGGTCGTCACCCCATTCTTAAGCTCAAACATGCTCCTTAGCTCCAAATTTTGGATACTCAAACTTCTCCAAAACCTGTAAAAACAACACAAAAAAAAAAAAAAAACACTAAAAATAAAAAAGTTACACTATAAATTGGGTTGCCTCCCAATAAGTGCCTAATTTAACGTCGCGGCACGACACAAGTAAGTTCACCACTTTTCTTTCTACTTTGAACTTATGAATTGTACCCCTAACTTTACATCTATTTTTCTGCTCCTCTCAAGGGGTGGTGGTATAAAGATAAAAGAACCAAGTAATATATGTTGCATCTTGCACTTCTTGGCCCTTAGGTGAGGAATGTCATTTTGTCTACGTGGACTAAAAAACTTTAAGATGTAGGGGTCTTGTTCCTCATCTATACACTTATCCATTAGTTTAGATTTTACAGAAAAGTGTTTTGAATGAAATTCAAGTTGCCTCAACTCCAAAGCAACATTTTTTTACAACATTCTCACTTTTGTACTCTTTCTCAGCATTGATATTAAAGAATAAGGTGTAGTTGAATGGTTGGAATTTCTGTTTTTGCTCAACTAGTAGGTCATTATCCACGACAATTGGTAATTGGGCATCAGATGCCTCAATCTTTTTGTTCAAGTGAGTCTCCAAGTCATGAATATCTGAGCCAAATTGATCTATTTCTTGTGTGAGCTCAACTCTTCCTTCAATTAGTTGGGTTGTCATGTGTGTTAGACCATCACGGATAGACTCTTGAAACTTTAGAATTTGAGTTTGTTCTTGTAGCCAATATTGGCTCACTATCTTTTTTTCTCGATAACTTTCTCCTTGTTGGGCTTCAATCTCTTCTAATTCAGCTTGAATTGTAATTTCTAATTGAATAGCGTCAAGCTTATCTAGTAATTTTATGATTTTTTTTGTGCCCTTCTGTGCATTCAAATATTTTTCCAGTGATTTTTGAATTAACTTTGTCCAACATGTCCGTACATTCCATAAGTGAAACTTATTTTGCATTCTCCACTTCATCGCCCCTACCAACATCACAAATAACCGAAGAATCATAATTGGGGTTCGGGGGAAGGGAATAGGATTTAGGGCAAGCATTCCAATGAATTTATTGACGACCACATATATGACATAAAGGACATTCATTATCCAACCACGATTTATCCCAATCATCCATATCAATAAGAGTACCAAATTATTCAAACAAAGAAAAATAATAATTGTTGAAAAACAAAACTAATTACAAAAATAAAAAAAACATAAAAATAAATAAATAAATAAATAAATAAAAAGAAAAAGTATAACCTAGAAGAATAGTTAATTTCTAAGTCCCCGGCAACGGCGCCAAAAACTTGTTGCTCCCAATTGCACACGCTAGTTTACGTGGTTGCGCAAGTAATATAGTGGCTCTTAAAAGAACTAGATTATCGAACCCAAAGGGCTGTCAATTAGCTATTTACTAAATTATACTAGTCTAATTATTTATTTAAGAGTGATAAAAGAGTTTGATTTTTTATCTATAAAGAAAAGAACGCATGAATTAAATAATAAGATTACTTACAATGATTGGAAAAATTCCAGTGCTGCAGCATGCAATGAATCTCATGTATCATATTCTTGGCTTAGAACTAATTTTAGTTGTCAAGTTACTGGTTTATAGGGTTAATTGTATAAGTTGGGCTACACACCTCTCGTCGCCTACTCCAGTTAGTTATCTAGCTACATCGTGGAGCGGGGATAAATAGACTAACTGGCGAGCATTTATATTTCATCATATTTCGTAACCAAGCAAGTTGTTCGTCCGGGCGTCACTCCTGAACACTAATCACCTCAATCAAATGGGTCGATCGAGCTCTCTATATTCTCTGGTCTATCTAACCCCTCTTCTCTCGATTGTAGGATTAGACAATAGATTTATCTTATGGTGCGCAAGCATAAAATACTAAACAAGAATATAGAAGTAACTTATAATGACAATCAAGAATTAATTCATAAACCTTAAATATTCAACATTCGATTCGTAGCTACAGCCCCAAAACAAGGGCGTTTAGCCACTAATCTCTAGGAAAAAAAAGAAGAAGAAAAGAACCCTAAAAAGTATTAACAACTTTTTCTTGCAAAGTACCTCCTAATTGATCTCCTAATGTCCTCCAATAATTATTTCTATGGACTATTTACAGTGGCGGACCCAGAATTTTCGTTCAGGAGGTTCGGAAAATAAAAGTATAAACGTGTAAATAAGTCAACAAAACAAAATTTCAATAAAGTAGTATATATTTTACAGGTACAAAAAGTTAGTTTCGTTAAAAGAAACTCGAAACTAACATGAGTGATTACAGATGAAACAAAAAGTTAGCCCTTTACAATATGTCAATCTAGAACTAGGATGCTAAGTAGAGCAAAAAATGAAGCTAACTAGAACAAAAAATTAGCACTTCATAATGTCTCACTCTAGGACTAGAGTGCTAACTACAAACTCCAAAAAGAGGTTAGTGCTAATATTTCTCAAGCACATATACATTACTATTCGATGAGGTTTCATTGCTGTAAAAGACAAAATAATAGCATCCGTTGAAACATCATTAAACACATCCTTCTCCATAAAAGGAACCATGCAACCGCTCAAGAAGTCATCATTCATTCGACTTCGCAACTCATTTGAGATGGTTTTAATATTTGACTTTTGAGTGTTGGGGAAGAACTAAGGAAGTGATTTAAGGATTTGGGAAGTGAAAAAGTTATTAGGCTTTAGGAATGGGAGTATGGGACCCTTGAATTATTTTGGGTTTAACACCATATTTTAGCACGTTTTATTTTTTAAAAAAACTAAAAAAACGTGGAAATCGGAACTAGAACTAAAAAAAAAGAAACTAAAAAAGTAAAAAATAAAATGCTAACCCAGGGACTCGAATCCTGGACGTCACACTTAATTTCGAAGGGAGCTACCGCTGGGCTATCTCTTTCACTTTGTCATTGAGGGGGTTCAAAATATATATATCCACATAAATCCAAAAAATTCACCTTATATATACAGTGTAAGATTTTATCGAATGGACCCCTGGACGACACGTGAATTCACCCTGACTATTTATAAATGTAAAAAACCCTAAACAAAATAAACAGAATTGGCTCACTGGTTGACGATTCAGCTCTCGGAAATGTCAGTATTTTGGCATCTCTTGTTGCTTCGGATGAGAAGGAAACTTCTCACAGATATTGACTGTATCCGACTTGAGTCCAAAAAAATTAGGAATCCGAAACCAAATGAAATTCAACTTCCGAACAGTGGTTCGCCGCCTCAAACTCTTTGTTCCCTTCAAAATATGCCACGTGGCAGCAGGCTTGCAATTCAATTTGAATTCTGCCAATCTTTTCAATATATATAAATATTAATATAATACTCAATTTAATCTATTAAGCTATCTGCTTGATTTCCTTCTTCAACCTTCCATATTTAATTTGTTTTAGCTCCAAACTTTAAGAAATATATTTTTGGCCTCACATCATCAAGCATCTTTTTTTTTTCCGTGTATTAAAGGTGAAGGATTAGGGATGAAGAGTAGTAGATCGATAGCCAAGTATTATCGCACCTTTTGTGGGAGAAGGAGGGGGCTAACCTCCTTCTCTCCACTTCCAGTTAAGCAGTATTATGAAGTAGTCGTGTGTTGTCTTATTTTTAATGTATATTACTATTTTTTGCTTGCTTGTTTCATCTCTTGCTCTTTTGCTAACATATTTTTTCAGAAACGTTATTTTTTAGCCAAGGATTTATAGGAAACCACATCTAAACCCCCACAAAGTTAGGGATAAGGTCTGCATACATCTTCTCCCCCATATATCACTTGTGGAATTAAAAATGGATAAGTTTTTATATTTATCATATTTCTTCATGAGTAGACTGCGGTCATTTTAAGTAGAAAAATGCAGCAATATGCATTTTTGAACTAGTTGTCATTATCCTCTTCTTACTTAACAAAAAATTGTACCTTGAAGGTTGTTTCTTTGTGTTCAAACATTGTATCATGAGTTTAATTTCTTCTTTTTGTCAATCTATACTGATAATAAATTTAGGCAGCTAATTAATGCATGTGCACCAAATGAAAAACTGCAAATCTTGGCATTTCATAAAATTGAATATCTTTACATATTTTGGAGTTATTTTTTTCAAATTTGGGGCCATAGGGAAAGGGAAAATGAGGAGTAGATTACAATGTGGGAAATGGAATCCTGCCCAACAAGATGAGAGTTCAGGTAGTCAATCAAATAAGCAACTAAGATTTCCCACTTTTTTAGAGTGTTATTTGGATGTGTTACAATAAATTTTGTTAGCAGGTTGTGCCATTTAAGCATTAAGGTCTGCCTGATTTTTTTTGGTTATTCTGAGATCCTCAGAAGATCTAAATGACATGCATCCATTTTGGCTCTTTGACAAAGAGGCCTTGACTTGCAATAAAATGAAAAATATTTTTAAGCAAAACAATATTGGGCCATATCCAGTAAATGCTCTTTTGATTTTCAATAGTAAATGTGGTATTTGATCTACGATGATTGCAGGACATTCGAGGATGCAGAGTATGTATCATTTGGATGTTCTGAATGAAAATTTTATTTTTAATTCTTTCATGTGTCAATAATTTCTCAGTACGAGTTGTGTTACAAGTTGGTATCATAATATGTTGTTTTCACTATCGACTTTGAAACTTTGTAGTTTACTATTGCAGGTTAGTACTCCCTGTAGAAGTAGTAGTAGTTCTTTTCATCTTCAGAGGTTTCCATCATGTATTTGACATTTCAAGCAAAGGATAGTTCTAAATGGACTTGCTTTAAAAGATATAATAATTAGTTTCTTTTCCTCATGTTTGTGTAATAGTAAATAAAGTGAAAGTATAAATGATATTTAAACATATTGTCGTTCACACCTCTTAAATAGAAGACTCTTTCGAAAAATATAAATAATGTTGGGCCCATGCTCAACACAGGTCATGCCCATCTAGTGCTAATAGATATGTTAGCCAACGTTGGTCCTACAATATAGGAAAAACGGAACAGTAAATATAGTCAAGTTCTCATCCTCAAGACTACAGTTTTATTGAGTCTCTTTGAACAACCTGAAGTAACATTTTCTCACTGCTATAGCGAATATACTATATTAAAAATAATTTTTTAGTGGTAATTAATTAATGATAATTATTTAGTCTTTGCTAAATATGTTTTTAAAGGCAATTAACATTATTTGTAAATGTCTCTAAAGTCTATAGCGACATTGAATTTAATGGCAATCAACTAATACCAATAAAGGTTTTAGTGTTTTTTATTAATATGCATATTTATTGTTGCTAAAACTGTTTTGTTATAGTGATTGATGAGCTAATGAGGTTGTAGATTTTTTTTGTAAAGTTAGCTACTACCCTAAATAAAAATATTCTAATGCACAACTTAAATCAGATATCAATAGAGGACAAAGAGTCTTCATATTTTTTTTTGATAAGAGGCAGCTTCCAAGTGTGCGGATAAGATATAATGAAAAGACCTTTTTTTGGTTAACTAAATGTATATATAGTACTTAGTATATCTAGGAAATATGCAACAATTACTATTAATTTTATTTTTATTTTTACCTTAATTGCTTGCAATATGCTTTACAATAGATCTGATAGCATAATTACAAATCAAAATTAAAAAGTTGGTGAGAAAATATGATATATTTAAAATTATTTATAAAACATATATATATAATTTATCAGTTCGATTCATATTTTTATTAACATCAAAATCAAAATAAATATTTTTATTTTTAGAAAAATTAAAATCAAATTAAACCCAAAAAATTATCCATTTATTTAATGAATTTAGTTCGAATTTCAATTTGAACTCAAACTATGAACACCTCTAGCTATAGATATGCTTAAAAACAAGCAAACCAACACCCTAACCCTCAAAACTATTGTAGAGGACACTATTGAGTCTAGTTTATCAAAGTGGAAGTAACATTTCCATAATGCTATAAGCAGAGGCATATCTAGTAAAGAGGATAGAGGTGTCGTGCTTCCTGCTCACTTCGATTGAAACTCTCTAGGTATAATATATGTATATATAGAAAATAATGTAAATATATAAAGTTTCACCCAAATATTTTACCCACCGGGCATGATATCATATCTGACAGACTTCAAATTTTAGAATTTACTCTATTTTCCACATGATACATGATATTCGCTCCCCTCTTTTCTTTTCCTTCTTTTTCTTTATTCTCCTTTTCCTTATGAGTTACTCTTTTTGTTCAAATTTATTTATATGACACTTTTTTATTTTTAATTGACTAAATTTTTATATATATATAAAATACAATTTCTCATTTTATGTTAGATAAAATAATGTTTAGCTACAATTTTTAATAATTTATTTTAGATCTTAATTTTTTTTAAAAATAATTTCTTTCTTAAATCAACCCAAAATGAAATAAATAGTAATGTGAATTCTTAAATTTTATTAAATCTTGCATGTTGCATCACTTTGTTTATATAACCAAAAAGATGATCATACTCTGAGAAAATTGTACTTTTGTCCTTAAAACAGTCTGGATAGAAAAAATTTAATAACGAGTTATATTTTTTTAAAGTTTTAATTGAAAGTTTTAATTTGATGTTTGAGTTATATTTAATTACTTTTTCTAGTTATTTGAATGAACTCAACAAAATATAAAGTAATAAGTAGAGCTGTCAAAAAGGGTCGGCCCAGCCCCACTCGGCCTAAGCCTCGCGGGCCAAGGAATTTGAAGGGCTGGGGAGGGCTGACCCTTCATTTGGTAGTGCCTGAAAATGCTCAACGCAACCCGACCCTAGAAGGGCTGAGGGTTGGGGCGGGCTAGCCCTTCTTTTTATTTTCTTTTCAAACTTATAATTCTATAACATCAAGAAAATGAGAAGATTTTCAAATCAAATATGACAAATAATGGTGTTGTTTCAATAACACTAGCAAAAATCTAGTGTAATTTGCATGTATTTCGCATACCAGATACACGAGTGAGATAAGAGAGTGATAAGCAAGATGGGATGGAGGCGAGGGTACGAGATTTGTATATGTATCTTAGATACATGCGAATCTACTTGGATAAAGTGTATCTAGAACAAATTAACTTAATTTTGATTCTATATATTCCGAGATACATGTATCTGTGTACGAAGATTCATAATATTACAACATAGCGTGTATTCAAATAATTACATTATATACTAGTGAAATTATTGTAAATTACTCTTAAATAAAAAAATTTGGCCCATGAGCCGACCTCGGCCCAATCCTGATCAAGCTTTAAGGGTCAATGACTTATATGGACTGGGCCTATAAGCCCTAATTTTAAATGGGTTTGAAAATTTTTATCCCAATCCTACCCCAATAACGGGTAAGTTTGGACCGTCCCCATGGGAGCCCATTTTCACGGCTCTAATAATAAGGCCGACTGAAACACGTGGGTGCATGGTCCATGCATCACTGTTTTTTTTTTGACAAAAAAAAAAAGGCTGGAGAAAGTTGGCGTATGCCGATTTTTGTCATCTTTACAAGTGTGCGTTTCGTGTTCTATTTTATCAACTAATATACTCAATAAATATAATTTTCCCAATTTATAAAAAACGTGGCCTTTACTTTCAACCTGCAGGCCAGGCCCACTTCCCAAGAAAACAATGTTATATATATTCATTCAAAACAAACTCCCCTTTCATCTTTCATTAATTCTCTTATATTGTTCTTGTATACAAAAGATATATTGAAAAAAACTCCATTCAATTTCAATCCCAGATTTTTTAATTGAAGAAAATGAGAAGAAAGTCTAATTTGGAACTCACTCTTTCTCCTAGCAACTTCTTAATGTAAGTCTCTCTCATGTTTAATTACTCTCACAATTAATCTGTATTGATTAGTGATTAGTCCTTCTAATAATAAGGTATTGATTATATATTTGTTTTTTATTTACTATTTACTATTAGGGAGGATCAACAATTAGAGAATGAGCAATCACAACAGCTAACAATATTTTACAATGGACAATTTGTTGTTTCTCATGTTACTCAGCTTCAGGTATATGTATTTCCAGTTTTTATTTTCTGATAACAATTAATAAATGACTTGTTTTGTTAATATATAATTGATTTCTAAATGCAGGCTAAAGCTATAATATATCGTGCAAGTAGAGAAATGGAGGAGAAGTCAAATAAGATGTCCGAGCCTTCATCACCATTATTACAACCTCAAACTGGTCGTTTCATGGATAAATCTCTACAAAGATTTCTACAAAAGAGAAAAAATAGAATTCAAACAACTTCACCATACCATCACTAGTTGCTCCTACTGATGATATTGGCTCCGATCCATTGTTTGTACATATGTTTTGTATTTATTGATCTCTAGTTTCTTATGATCTGAACTATCACTTCAATATCTCTTATCTTGTATTTTGTTTGACATGAAAAAATAAGTCAAATGATGGCGCTAGGTAGCAACACTATGACTTGAACAAGTTAGTCTTAACAAGAACCTGAAGGTTAAATCAAATGGATGCTAAAATTCAAATTACAATTTTAAATCAGTGAGAGCAGTTGATATTAATTTTCGTAATGTATTTTACAGAGAGTGTAAGATCATCATTTTGTACATTGAATTCTAGCGGTATATTAACTAAATTGATAATCATAACTCTTATCCTACTATTATGTGACTCATATAGAAATTAATATATATCCAGATGTATATATCCACTACTGTGGTTTGAGTCTATACGTTGAATTTATTCACTAGAAGCTGGAAAAAAAAAACTAGCGTGGCAGTCAAATCAGAAGCAAATAAAAAGTTGATTAAATTTTTTTATTGTCGTAGAAAAAGAAAATGCAGCCATACAGACTGCCAAAATTGTAAAGACTTGCTGGCTTATTTTTTCCATCCTCTAGGAAGCATGAACAACAAGTACTTTTCTTTTTTGACTATATGTCAAAATCCGAAATCGAATAATGATGATGCATGCTTGTCGCCTCAAGCCTAAATCCAAACATGAGATGTGGAAGATAACAGTTTAAATAGACATAATTAATAAGAACAAGTGGAAATAGAGACTGAATAAAAGAAATGAGTGGCACCAACTTAACAGTAAAGTACCAATAACTCGGATATATGTCGACGGTCCACTCAAAATGATATCTTAAACTTATCAAAAAAGTAATAATAACCCATATATATATAATGAACTAAGTCGACGGACCGTACGGAATGATACATCAGACTAAAGTAGCCAAAAATATGGCAGTCAAATGTAAATAAGTAATTTTACCATTTTAAAGTCATAACAGGTCCCAAGGCCCAAGGTCTACCAAATATCATTTAAATAAACTATCAATTTTTACCAATATCAAGTCTTTTTGAACAATGAGTACTCAAGCGCAGCAACCACATTCAAAGCCATCAAAAATTCCAAAGCTTACACCAAATCACAACACACCAAGCACATACTCGATCAGATAATTTCCGTCACAGTCCAAACGTACTAACCTAGATTCCAGCTAACAGCCTCGGGCCCAACAATCAATATAACGAGTATAAAAGCCCAAAAGCACTATAACCAACCAATAATTCAATCCAATCAAACACACGGTAACCTAAGTTTCATGACATCTTAAGTCATTTCTAAGGATACTATTCGATACAAAACACAAGGATCAACCTAAGCTAAGGTTTTCCGGTTAAACTACACTAAACAACCCAATAGATGGCCATAATTGACTAAGGATCAAATAAGCCTAAGTAATCCCAAAATCCAACCTAATCATACATTACTACTCAAAATACAATTAATCTAATTAAGCCAAGTCTAAGAAAAGGAAGTCGTAACCTACCTCAAGGCCAAGAATCACACAAGAACAACGTCTACTCAGGCATATTTCCCTTTTGAAGAGCCTCAAAATGATGTCAAGCTATCAAGAACAAAACAAGCAAATCAATACGGGACTAACGATACACATATCAATAATACAAAAAATGTACCAAAAAATGTATCAAAATTGACCCTCAAATGACGTTATAGAATTAGGAAACTAAAAATCATTATTACGTTCTCCTCGGAGTGAGGATCACATGCCCAAAAGATAGGTAAAAATGGAGTTCAAATCGGACCACAAAAGTTGTCACGACAGGGACCTGGTCCCTGGCAGAGTGCTCTCGTCCAGATTCAAATGGGGTACAGCTGTAAAGCTGTCACAACAGGTGCTAGGTGAAAAATGCAGTGTCCTACACCAATAGGAAAAGCGGACGAGATTGTATGCTTCAATGTCTCACAAATGCAAGGACCTGGTCCCAGGTAGAGCTCTCTTGTCCAGATCTATAATGGGGTACATCTGTAAAGCTGTCATGTCAGAGGTTGGTGAGGCGTCAGCGTACTACACCAATCAGAATGGACGAGGGTGTTTGTCCAATGGGTAATAACTCTTTATGGTTGATATTTTCTACATGACAAACACCATACTAAATTCATTCATCCTAAGAAGGAAGTCAGCCAGCAAGCCTTTTCAAGAACCCACAAAGAAGTTTGCAAGGGACCTGGTCCCTGCAAGACTGCGATATGAAAAGGTGACAAGACAGCCGTCAGAAAAGTTTCCACCTCTGATGTGGTAGGTGAGCAACTCTTCTGAACAGCAGGCTTTCAGCCAATAGGGTTATCTCAACGAGGTTGTGTTGATTTTATATAGTCTCTTCCTAAAATACACAAACTCAAGATTTGGCAAACAAAAAACTTGGATTTTCTTTGAAAATTCATAAGCTTGAAAAGAGAAGGCCAACTTCAAAGAAGAACACTGCTCATATCAACAAGGGACCAGATGGAGTGCTAAAGCATGTTGTTGTATTTAGAGCTTTGTGTCTTATGTGCTTACTTTGTAAATCTGTTCCTATTCTATAAAGGATTCAGATATTTTGTTTCGTTTTCTAAAATGTCTAAGTCGGTTAGAGTTAACTGATTTAGTGGGCAGTGTTGTATCTGCTTAGTCAAATTCTAAATCATCTAGAGTTAGGTGGTTTAGTAGGCGGTGTGGTATCCACTTAGAAAAGTCTATATTAATTAGTGAGGGTTAGTATAGTGGGCAGTGTTGTATCTGCTCTGGCTCAGCTAAGTGATAGGAGGTATTCCTTAGTGTGAAGATTAGCAGGCTAATCTCATTCTGTAAACTGGCTTTTACTTTTGCTTGGAGAAGATTAGTAGAAGCAGTTTGAAAAGTCCTGTTGAGACAGGTCGTGTTTTTACTCCCTTGAGCAAAGAGGTTTCCACGTAAAGTTGCTTGTTCAATCTTTACTTTCAGCACTTATTTTACTGTTTGTTATTGTAATTGTGCTGAGGACCTGGTCCCATCGAAACAAGTGGATGCATATTTTAAGTTACTGTTCTTGCTGAGTCAAAGGACCTGGTCCTTGACTGATAAGTGGACGCATACATTCCAACAAGTGGTATCAGAGTAGGTGCTCTCTAGCTGTTTAACACCAAGAGAGATTCTTGTGGAAGAATGGGTGCTTTACTGAGATGGCAAGAAGGTTGGTCTTCAACAAGGCCCGATCTAGTTGGTTAACACCAAGAGAGATTCCTATGGAAAGAATGGTTGCTTTACTGAGATGGCAAAAAGGTCGGTCCTCAACAAGGCCACCCTTGTTTGATGGTCAGTATTATCGGTGGTGGAAACATTGCATGTTTGACTTCATAATGGCTGAAGACTGTGAGCTGTGGGATGTTATTTGTGAGGGTCGCTATGTGCCATCCATAGAAGTAAAATATGGGGATGTCACAAGGGTCGTTGTCAAAACTTGACAGGAATACAATGAATTTGACAAACGAAAAGTTGAGAAAAATCACAAGGCTAAGAAGTTCTTAATGTGTGGAATCGGACCTAATGTATATAATCTGATTTCTTCATGCGAATCAGCTAAAGAAATTTTGGATCTATTGAGAACTACATATGAGGAAGCTGAGGAAACAAGGGCAGATCTGACTGGGGATGATGATCAAAAGGGAGATGCAGAAAGGGATGAATCACTAACCTTCAAGGTGTCACAATGTGAGAACCTTGAAGTAGATGAGACCATGGACTATCTCACTCAAAAATTTCAAAAACTTGTGAGTAAATAATGCTTATCGTGACCAATGACACTAACCTACGGTATGAGTGTCTATGATCGTCGATAGTATAGTAACCCAACTAAAGGTTGGGGTCGTGTCCCAAGGGAGTGATTTTGAGAATTGATAGAAAAATAAAATAAAGCTCTAACTAGTCGTAGCTAAAGACATTAACGATTAAAAACATAGTAAATTAAAGGGGGTGACACAAAAGTGTCAAATATCAATTGGGGGTTTTGTCACAAGTAGTAAAAATAGCAAAAATTAACAATAAAATCAAGTATGGGGAAATGTTTTTGGGGTGTGACCGCAATACAAGTTGAGATAAATCGTTGGGTACATGCTTTCAATAGAAAATTTGCAACATAATAGTGACTAGGCTAAGCTTCAGATGGAAATAAGTTCCCTCTTGGGCAACTTACCCCGTTTCAAATGGGTTCCTCTCGGACACCCATTTGCCGCATGAAGACCAGCCTACGCCTTACCCCACTC
>NW_006239012.1:713204-713789 GCF_000226075.1 Solanum tuberosum | reverse complement strand
CCAACTTGGGGAAGATGAAATCATTCTCTCTTCAAGTCTCCCACAAAACCCTCTCCAAACTTGAGAGAAAATATCTAAAAATGTACTATTCTATTATGAAAATAATAATACTGGTTCGGAACTTATAAAATTAATAAAGAGTTCAGTATTTATAGCCATCAGAAATTAGTGCAGGCGGATTGTTTGGCGAAGTTAGTCGATGCCGCCGAATGACTCGGCGACTAGCCCTTCTTCTGTTTCATGGCCGTTTCATGCTTGCCTTCAATATCTTCACGTTCTGGACCATTGGGCGGTATAGTACTGCTTCGCGGAACTATTCGGCGAAGCGCCGATGGCTCCTTTCATCACCTTTTTAATCCTTCTCCTTCAGGGCTTCGCGTACTGGAACATAGGGCGGAGTGAATCCCTTCGGTGTGTTGCCAAGTGTGCTTGGTGATGCTCATGCTTCAGCTTCTTCGTTATTTTCAGCCTTTTTGTTCCCTTTTGCGCCTAAGAGTCCGTGCTTTCACTAAAACTTCAAATACCTAAAACTTAAGAGTTTTCATCAGATATTTAGACAAAATAAGCATTCGAGGACACTATTCT
>NW_006239012.1:709165-712962 GCF_000226075.1 Solanum tuberosum | reverse complement strand
TTTCACCTATAGGTTTGCCCTTATTTTCCAATCGACTTTCGATTCGGTTTACTTAAGATCAAAAAGGTCTTTCTAAGGCTTGTAATAGGGCTAAATGAAAAGGTGTGGTCATTTAGGCTCAGTGACTTTTTCCTAGTGAGTTGTGGCATTCTCAAGGCATTCCCTTCTTTTTTTTTATCAATTCTTTTCCTAGTACTTCTAAGTCACCTTTTTTTTTATTCTCCTCCATGGATTGCTTGAAACCCGATTCCCTTCGTACTTTAATCCACTTTTTTTTTTGAATTGAATTGAATTGAATTGAAGGGGTTCCATTTTTTATGCAATACCATGGGTTATGGGGGACTTTTCTTGCACTTCTTGACTTCTCCTTTTCCCTTTCACCACACCCCCAACTTAGGCTTTTGGCCTAAGTTGGCTATTCGCTAAACCACAACTCAAGAGGATTGTAGGTAGTGGTTCAAGTAAGGTCTAGGGTTCATCAAGGTTCTTCCAAAGAAATGTAAGGCTCAAAGGGTGTTCAAAAGCGTTTCACATGCTCACGGGTAGGCCACAAAAGAGGTTTATGTCAAATTTGGCTCACACTCTTTAAAATTGCCTAAGATCATATCAAGAGGGCACCTTTCTAAATCAATCAGACTAACAGGACAAATTCTAGGTTTATTCATGCATGGTTCAAAGCAAGCTAATCACACAAGGCATTGACACTTAAAGCAAACAAGACTACACACTTTTACTAGTGTGCAATGGTCATTACAAGAGAATCAATTCGATAAATGGCTAATCACAACGAGATGCAATGAGTTCACATATTGTCTACGCAACTTCATTTGGCCTCATCGTAGCAGTACATTCATGTTCGTTCAATTGAGAGCACTATTCAAGTCATCGGTATTAATCGAAACCGAGACTCAAATTTTTGCAAAAGTACAACCACATTAAGCTCACGAAGGGTGGCAAAAATGTGCGAAAAATTCAAAATCTTTTGGAAGGGTAAAAAATTGTTTGCAATTAAAAACAAAAGAGAGCTATGAGCTCGAACATCCACAAAAAGCAGTGTAAACACAATTTTAAACAGAACAGCCTAAATATATACAAAATGCGAACATCAAATAGCACACAAAAGGTGAGCCTCACCCTACCACAAATAAAAACATTTGTCCTCAAATGCAAGTAATAAATATCCAAAGATTTGAAACATAACTAAGAACAGAGAGGGAGGTAAAGAGGGGATCATGGCTATGTGATTGCTCCATCTGTCATGGCATCAGTATCCGAAGTGACCTCCAGAAGGACCAGCTCCACTGGATCCCGCAACAGGAGATTTTGCTAAAGAAGCTTGCACAAAAACATTTATCATGATTTCTTCAGTCTCGGCTATGTCATCCGTTGTAACTTCCTCAAACATCTCTTTGTCAGTTTTTGCCTTTGGCTCAGAATCGGTTGTATGCTCCCTTCCATCTCCATGCCCTGCAGTAATCTAAGGTATTTCGGGCATATCTGGATTCTCTACTTTTCCAAAGACCATGGATACATCGGTGGACTTCATGTGGTCTATATCTTTTCGTAGTCCAGCAATGACAGCTTTTAAAGTTGTTACCTCCTCTATGGACCCCTGGTTATGCTCGCACACAACTATTATTGCCGCTAGGGCATCAATGGTAGTGCTCATAGGTGTCACAACATCCGTCAAGGCAATCCGAATCATGTTTGGAACAAAGGCCTCTAGGTTCGCATATCGACGATCGGTAGAAAGAGCCAGCTGTCCCATCCGGAGTAGAGACGCCCGGGTGAGTGAAAGTCAGGAATCAGCAGCAACAGTGGTGGGTTTTGGCGATCGTGCAGCAATAGAAGTACTTGGAGAATCAGCGTGAGTAATAGTGGCAATGGATATACCTGAAAGTCCAATGGTCGTAGTAGACATAAATGTCTCTGCAGGTGATGATTCTGTGTTTACTATCTTCATCGATGATGTCTTTTTCTTTTCTGCCTTATCCTTAAGATACTCAGCTTCGATCCTCCGGATATCAGTAGAGGCTGTGGGAATCACTTCTACATCCTTCTTGACATCCTGAGGCACCTGGGCTCGTTTGTACAATTCTGTGATCAAGACTGGAAATGGAACTGAGGTTCGGCTCTGTCTTGCAGGCATGAGTATCTCTGAAGCAATGATTGTACCCAAGTTTATTTGAGTCTCTTTTATGACGCAATGTAACACCCCTAAAAAATGAAGTAAGATAAAGTAGAGCCTCCCATGAGTTTTATGCATTAATAAATTGTTAAAATAATGAAGAATAGCCTTTTTAGTCAGTTTTAAAGAGTTTGGAAGTCAAACCTCAAGGGACGACCAAGACGTTCGAAAACTAGTATTTTACGTGTTGGTGTGTTCTAGTATGTTGTTCATGTTTTTATGTGTTGTTTGGAGTCTAAAAATCAGTGGAGGTGACCCTAGTGTCTTAGTAAATATATTTAGGGTCAAAACGTCCGGGTACGACTCCCCGGGACCACCCTAAGGGTCCCCAAGGAGGACCCCAACCCTTGGCCAAACAAGCTGCCAAGGCAACTTGAAAAATGTGCATGGAGGGAGCATGTCCGCGTCGCGGACTAGCTCTACCAAGGGCCAAAATTTTGGTCCGCGTCGCGGATGTGTCGCAGACTCTTCTGGCTCGAAATTTAATTTCCAAAAACTTGTGGGAACACCTCCGCGTCGCGGACTTGTTTCCCCCAACGAAATCTGCGAAAATAAAACTCAGGTTTGACTTGTTTAAAAAGGTCCAACTAAGTGAGGGGTAGTTTGGGTACTTTGGAGAGTTATTATAAATGTTTATTCTACCTATTTTAGGGTATTTTAAGTGGATAAAACCCCCAAAACCTAGAGTTCGACCTCATTATTCCAATTGAACCTTCCCTCTCAAATAAACTCTCTCTAGAACTCCATGGAAGACATCTTTGAAGCTTCAAGCTAGGGGATGGGTTCCTACTGATTTCTCTTCAAATTCCTAGGAAATAAATCATAAAGTTATGGGGATTTTGTCTTTGATTCTCCTTTCAATCAAAGAGCCAAATCAAAGTGATTTCAATGTTTTTCAAAAACATTAAAACCCCCAATTTCAATTCTAAGCTTGGGTTCTTGCATGAAAGTATTTAAAATGATGTTTTATGTTAATATTGATGGTTTTAAGGTCAAAAACTCCATGAACCCTTGCATAACTTGAAACCCTAATTTTGGGTCTAAAGTGGGTTTATTGATTATGAGCTAATAATGTGATATTAATGTGTAGATTATTATGGGCTATTGATTTATGTATTGTTCTATATTGAATTATGAGGAATTGATGGTCAATTGTGTTATATTGGATGTTGGCCTTGAATGGGCAATTGTGACCTAAGCTTTCGCCATGCTCGACAAAGAGAACTTGGGGTGAATCGGGGTAGCTAACTACCAGCTCGTCTAACTAATGTATTGATGTAATTCCATGCAAATATGGCTTCCCGGCGAACATGAGGTCCCACTCACTATTCATGGCCAGACAAAAAGGGACCACTAGCCTAGAGTAACGATGAGTCGAAGAACACCATGCATTGATGGGTGCTGAGGCCCCAGATTGACTATCATGAGGTCTTTTCTTGTAGTTGGTGCAATCATAAGTTTTTTAACGATTCATTCTTCCATGAATTACTGAAAGTGAAAAGAAGCTCATTAAAATTTAATCGAAACATATAAGTGAAAATGAAATAACTCTTCAAATTAATCAAATTAACGAGTTTTTGTCTCTCGAATCTCCAACTGATTAATTAAT
>NW_006239012.1:692987-707521 GCF_000226075.1 Solanum tuberosum | reverse complement strand
TTGGTGAAGGTTGAGGTATGCGTGGTAAGTGCACTTTGTGTGACCTTAAGGTGGTGCCTTAGTGTGGGTGATGGTATGGGACGTTGCCCATACATTGCACGAAGGTATTGTTTAAGGGTTACTTAAGGTGGAGGTCTAAGGCAAGAAGGTAAAGGTAAATGGTTTATGTATGTTTATGAGGTATTGTGAAGCATATGACTTTGTATTGTTGGTTGTGACTTGTAAGGTGCCTATTATGTTGAGGTTCATGAGAATTTTATCAAAATGGCATGAAAGCATAACTTCTGAACTAATGTCCTTTTTAGCATGTTTTGCATATCCTCATACTTAGTACGTGTGTTGTACTAACCCTTTTCTTCTATTTTACTACAAGTGTAGGTTGTGGTAACTAGGAGGAGATTGTGCTTTGGAGTTGCTTGGATTGCTTCACTCTTCCAAGTCCTTGGTATGTCCTCAAGATTCGAGGACTATGTTTAGAAGTTTCTTAGTCATTGTAATAGACACTTAAGTTTCATTTCATTTGTAAAGGGCCGTGTCCCTTAGTACGTTTTAAGTTCTTGTCTAAGATTGGCTAAAGAGATTTAGTAGTTCCGCTTGCGTATTGGTGTTTTCAAATGTTGATGACTCTTGAAGTTTTATGGTTTTATTGAATAAAAGTTTTAAATTCTTAGTGATTTTTATGATCTATGCGATGAATGAATGCTAAGGCTTGTATAAGACCTCTGAGAGGTCGAATACGCATGTAACGGCTAGAGAGTGCTCTCGGGTCGTTACACGTAACCCAGGCAGGCTGCCTTGCAATGCGAAGGATTGACTCATTTTGGGATGGTATAATTGTGTTGCAGATAAACCCGAACCAGAACCTTGCGGCTATGTTTAGTTCTTTCTTTTCAATCGGAACTCCTTCCGCCACCCACTTTGAAGTTTTATCTGCAATTAGTGGGGTTATCCACTCTTTCATCTCTTCCAGCTTCTTTGTTCTAATCAGATACTGGCAGTGATCCCCAATATTTGTGGGCATTCCCTAGACTGCGTTGATTTCCTTATTGTAACACTTCACTCTCCTGCCTCTGACAACCACATAGCTAACTTCTATGAAGGCTGCTGCTAGTTTCTTTTGTTGGGGTATTAGTGCACTATATGCACTGTAGAACTTTCTCACCCAGTTTGGAATATAAGGGCCACGAGGTTAAGTGAAGATTTGAAACTTGTGATATCT
The DNA here is from genome assembly GCF_000226075.1 of Solanum tuberosum. Taxonomy (NCBI): domain Eukaryota; kingdom Viridiplantae; phylum Streptophyta; class Magnoliopsida; order Solanales; family Solanaceae; genus Solanum; species Solanum tuberosum. The sequence continues at coordinate 706,302 of NW_006239012.1, read as the reverse complement.
CAGACACTCCATTATCTCTGGGTATCTATCTATAACCCTGCCTATGGACAGACGCTTTTCTTCCAGAATTGTCCTCAACCCCTCAGCCTTTTCTCGATTTGATTTCGACTGAGGACCTTGTACGAGAGGTGCTAATACCAGTGTCGGCACTGGAATTGGAGGTGCAGTAATTGTAGGTTGGGGAGTCCTGGTCCTGGGTGAATCATTTGCCTCTTAACTCGCCGCTCAGCCCTATCTGATAATTCAAAGGCCTTGTGTTTTCCTTTCTCGTTCTCGCAAGTTTTGGAAAGTTTAGCAACTTTGCTTCTGAATGTATTTGTATCCTTGCTCATTGTAATCCCTTTTGTTCTATCTTGGTGTGGCTTGCTTCTTCCTGCAACTTTAGATTTAGCCATTTTTGCAAAGAATTTGAAAGAAGTCAGAACAACTAGATCGAGCTTTAGAGAAACGCAATTTCATAAGGAATCGCCGAAGAGTTTGGCAAGTTCGCCTTAGCGCTTAGAATAATCTAAATTCATCAGAAAGGCACATCACATGACATTGGATAAAATTACTTGAAATGAGAGCATCCATACCAAAATTAAATGCAGGGTTTGGAGAGCCAACTTTTTAGGCAGATTAGATCAAGACTGTGATGCTAAGTAGCCGGTTATTACAGATCCAAGCACTATTCAAACAGCTAAAATACTTATGTTTTGCAAAAATTCTGAAAATACTAAGTAGGTGCAATTTTTGCAAGAATTGAGAGTGAGGGGTATGAAAAAAAAGTTGAAAGTTAAGGTCCGTGGTTTTATAAATCCCATCCAGATCTAACCCATTTGGCGACATTATTTGGATTTGCTTAGCTACTCGGCGATTCGCCGAGTGTTCATCTACCTCGCCGAGTTTTACAGGACCCTTAACCAAAGTGAGGATCCAAATGGCGGTCTTTGTAGCGGTCTCCGATCTAATCGGCGTTTCACCAATTGGATTTGAGTAATTCATCCTATACATTTCACAAACTTTTCATGCTCTATTCCTACAAAATCAAAACACCTTTATTTCAAAAATACCAAACTTAAAGTAGTTAAGGGTTTTGGGTTGCCTCCCAAACAGTGCCTTAGATAACGTCACGACGCAGGTGAGCACCTAACTTTCACTTTTGGAGTTGGCCAAAACAGCATTTGGCCACCCTTTGTCTTGTGCCTGACGGAGATCAGGCATTATGTGACCCAAGAGAGTTTCAATTAGTTGGATAGATCTAGAGTGAGAACTGCTCATCTAATTGAGCGCTTCTAAATTTTCTCTAATCTTCTCTAGCACTCTATCTTGATCATTTAGCTTTTGAAGGATTGTTAATAACATATCTTCGATATGTTTATTTTCATTGTCCATTGATCTGCCCTGCTCAGTAGGTAGTTTGGATTTGCTCTTTTCTTTGGACATCACTTCCAGTTCCTCGATCTTTTGGGTCAAGTTGTTCATCTGTCCTAGCAAAATGATTAAATTCTGGTCCTTCTCAGTATCCTTGTTGGTTTTAGCCACAAGGTTAAGGAATTTGGCTGCAGTCTCATAGGAGTATTTATCGCGACCGCCTGGCATAAGTCGGTCGAATAACTCTCTATTTCCGGGACTTAGACCCCTATAAAAGCATTCCAGTAGTACTAAATCAGGGATTTCATGAGTTGGGAATTGTATAAACAGTGTTTTAAACCTCAGCCATGACTCATGAAAAGGTTCTCCTTCTAGATGATTGAAGTTCAGGATGTGATCTCTGAATCTCATCACTTCTACTGGGAGGTGCTCCATTGGTCCACCATCCCCATCATGTATACTCATTATCCTGTCTCAACACACAGACAAACCAGAAAAAACTAAGAATTAGGTAAGTAGACTACGACTAAGAAGAACAAAAATTCTACTAATCTAAAAAATTTCAAATAACACCACTCCCCGGTAGCAGCGCCATTTTGATGCTTATCGTGACCAATGACACTAACCTACGGTATGAGTGTCTACGATCGTCGATAGTATAGTAACCCAACTAAAGGTTCGTGTCGTGTCCCAAGGGAGTGGTTTTGGGAATTGATAGAAAATAAAATTAAGCCCTAACTAGTCGTAGCTAAAGACATTAACGATTAAAAACATAGTATATTAAAGGTGGTGACACAAAAGCGTCAAAATCTCGAGAAACTTACCCCGTTTAAAATGGGTTCCTCTTGGACACCCATTCGCCGCATGAAGACCAGTCTGCGCCTTACCCCACTCACTCTCTCAATCTGAGTGTTAGGATATGGGACCAGGGCGCACCTTCTCAGGTTGAACCTCATGTCGACCCACTCCTTAGTCCATCAGCCTAGCGGTCTTGGTTTCGCGACCACTCTCTCGGGCAAGCCGAAAACACATGGGTGTTTTGTATTTGCAACTACAAACCCATTAAATTAAACCACACCCACTAGGTGAAATCACCATTAAAAAACATCTACTCTATGAACAAGCAAGACCCAACAACAATATCAACACATATTCGCTAAATCACACCCTAAGAATGAGGGTTTTTAGCCACACATCAAGAAATAACAAAATACACCTAAAATGATACTAAAATCAAATGGGTATAAGAAATTAAACCTTGATTTAAGCAAAGGAAGAAGAATGGAGAAGACCCACTTCCAACTTAGGGAAGATGAAAATCCTTCTCTCTTCAAGTTTCCCACAAAACCCTCTCCAAACTTGAGAGAAAATATCTAAAAATGTACTATTCTATTCTAAAAATAATAATAATGGTTCGGAAATTATAAAATTAATAAAGTGTTCAGTATTTATAGCCATCAGAAATTAGTGTAGGCGGATAGTTCGACGAAGTTAGTCGATGCCGCCGAATGACTCGGTGACTCGCCCTTCTTCTGTTTCATCACCGTTTCATGCTTGCCTTCAATATCTTCACGTTCTGGACCATTGGGCGGTATAGTACTGCTTCGCGAAACTATTCGGCGAAGCGCCGACGACTCTTTTCATTGCCTTTTTTGTCCTTCTCCTTCAGGGCTTCACGTACTGGAACAAAGGGCGGAGTGAATCCCTTCGGCATGTCGCCAAATATGTTTGGCGATTCTCAGGTATCAACTTCTTCGTTCTTTTCAGCCTTTTTGTTCCCTTTTGCAACTAAGTGTCCGTGCTTTCACTATAACTTCAAATACCTGAAATTTAAAAGTTTTCATCAGATATTTAGACAAAAATAAGTATTCGAGGACACTATTCTTATCAAAATAAATCCCTAAATGAGTCTAGTTTGTGTACTCATCAATAAACGTGCAGGTTCTATCAAGGAAGAAGCTCATGACAGCGCTACAAGCTCTAGTGACATGTGTTACAAACGTGATCAACCAGGTCACACCATGAGAGACTGTCATGTGCTTGAAGTTGATCACAAGGAAGCACAAGACCAAGATGGGGACCCGGTCCGTGCCAGCAGTAGCAGAAGAGAAACCTTTTTCCAGACGGTAAAGAGGGAGATGACTGCATGGGAAGACTGTTTTAGATGAATCTGATCACTCTGATGAAGCCTTTATGGCAAAATCTGATGATGAGGAAGATGAAGAAGAGGTAACCCTTTCTGATCTTAAACAAAACTTGCATGTTTACTGTGTTAAGAAGTTGAGAAGTCTAGCCGCTATTTTGATCGACTCTTTCATTGAGTTGACAACTGAAAAGGATCTGATGAACAATAGCCTAGGTATCCTTCATGAAGAGAAAATAGCCTTGGTTGACCAAATGTATGTTGTGGAAGAACAAGTGATAGTTCTAGAAGTTGAAAATCTAGAACTTAGGGAAAAATTAAAAATGCTGAGTGAGAAATGTAGCAGCGGTAAGGGAGAGGCCAGCAACTTGCAAATCGAGCTAGAAACCAGTTCGAATACTGCTGAAACAAAACTTGCTATGGCCTTGGAGAGAAATAATCAGCTAGAGAGGGACCTGGTCCGTGTCAAAGAAGAACTGAACAAATCTCTCAAGTGGACCAACTCCTCAAAATTGCTTGCAAAACTTACTAGTCAAGGTCAAAATGATAGGAAGGGGTAAGGAAATTCAAGCAAAAGTCCTTTTTATAATCTCCATGGCAAAGATATGTCTATGTCTGATAGTTTGCCGTGTCTCCATTGTGGTCGCGATGGTCACTTGAAGAAGGATTGTCGAGCTTGGAAAAGGACCCAAGATAACCTCTGAAAATATTCTAAACAGAGGAACATGAAGAAGAAGGGACTTGGTCAACAGAGCAAAAAGCAGAAGAATGGACCTGGTCAATAGAAGAACTGGAAGAAGTAGGGACCTGGTCGTGCTCCTGTTCCTAAGTTGAAAAAAATCAATCTGCCTCACTGGATAAAGAATTCTCTTATCACTCATTTATCTGCTTACTGGGAACTCCAAAGTTGGAGTTCCCAAGGCTAAGAAGTGATATGGTATTCTTGTGAGAAGAAGTAGCAGCAGTCAGTGTTGGTTCATGAATAGCGGATGCTCAAAGCACGTGACGGGGAAACTAAAAACTTTTTCTCTCTCAAGGCACTTCAAGGTGGAGGTGTCTCATTTGGCAATGGCAGAAAAGGTATGTTTTTTTGTTGAAGGCATGATTGGGAAATCTATGGAACACACTATTGAGAATGTGTACTATGTCAATGGTTGAAGTACAATCTTTTAAGAGTTTCATAGATTTGTGATGAATGAAATAAAGTTAAGTTCTTATCGGAAAGACCATGTGGTCACAAACTTGCTCTCTCGGGCGATGATCTTGATAGAAAATAGATGAAAGAACATGTGTATTGCTGATCTAATTACTGTTCGTTGTGACAGTCTCACTTGCCTTAGTGCTCAAAGTGAGAATGCAGAGGTATGACATGAGAGACGTGCTCTTGTGAATGTTTCTCTACTGCACAAACTTGTGTCAAGGGACTTGGTCCTCGATCTGCTCAAAATAAAATTTACAGATGACAAAGTTTGTGATGCTTGTGTTAAAAGGAAGCAGATCAGACTATCCTTCAAGTGGAATATATAGGCTGTTAATATTCCAAAGGACTTTTGGGGTGAAATGGTGAATAGTAATGTTTTGTGACCAAAATGATTCTATTGAGAAGTGTAATCTCAATGATGTTGAAAGAGTATTTGTGGGATACTCTTCCTCCAGCATGGCTTATCGGGAATATAATAAGGTGGTCATGTGATTTTTGATGAGTCCGGAAGAATTGAGAAGTTGCAAAAGAAAGAAGAATCTTAGATGGAAGGGCTGCTTTAGATTCAGAGAGATTGTCTAAACAGTGAGCTTGCTAAAGAATCTCTTCTTCATGAATCTAGCAATCTCAAGGAAGCTGATGCAGATTATGAACCTGATAAGGGACCCAATCCTGTAGACAGTGCTGAACAAAGATGATGAATTTCAAACTGATAATGTGAATTCTGAAGGTGAGAATGAATAAGTTGATCAAGCTCAGTTTGAAAGAAGCAAAGTATGACACTTGGTTCCCCAACAAGCTGATAGGTTGTCCAAGTTCCTCTTCTACAATAGCTTCAAAAGAGGTAAAATTGTCAAACCCTCTTTTTGAAATCACAATGAAAGGAATTGCTGATTATTCAAGTGTATATCGATGATGTCATCTTTGGATCAACCTTTTGAATTAATGTCTAAAGAGTTTGCCGCATTCATGGGTAGTGAGTTCTAAATTAGCACGATGGGATATTTCTTCTTAGAGCTACACATTCAGCAAACCTCTAAAGGTACCCTTGGCTGTCCAGAAAAGTACATCAATGAGCTGCTCAAAAGGCTTAACATACTTGAAGTCAGGACAATGTTAAAAAGGGATAATGAAGTTTTGCAAAATAAAAGATCAAGTGGCTGACATCTTCACCCAAGGCTTAAGCAAGGAACAGTTTGTCAAGAACATGTAATTACTCACAGTGACTTAGCTGAAGGGAAGAACATAACACAGCGTGATCAGGGAAATTGATGTCTGAACAAAGACAGGGACCTGGTACCAGTTCAGAGAAGGTGCTGAAAAGGTTTCATGTGTTATGGATGCCTAGACAATTCATACTATCATGGGCACTAACTTGAAGCTGGATGTTGATAAACCTGGTTCAGAGATTCCATTCTTGTAAAAAGGAATCACATTTGAAGGTTGCTGAGAGAATCTTGAGATATTTGCAGAAGACAGGGGACCCGGTCCTATTCTGTCCATCAGGAGACATTTGATTTGGAGTACATGGTGATGCTGATTATGCTGGGTATCAAGTTGATGGAAAGAGTGCCTCAGGAGTGGCTTGTGCTATAGGTTTATCTCTCACTCATGGGGAACTAAAAGTCAAGATTCAGTTGCTCTTTCATCAACTGAGGCAGAGGATGTAGCAAGTGCAGCTTGATATGATCAATTCTTGTAGATCAAGCAGCAGCTTGAAGCTCTTAGAAGACGTGACTGAGATAATCAAACTGAAGTTGGGAATGCTGAAACCAGATTGAATGGATCCTGCCTGAAGTAATCTTCTCTCTCATGACTATGCAAAGGGAGCAGGTATCCTTGTTTTTCAGTTATGTATGTTTTAGCAAATTCAGTCTTATACCTTTTGTAGGTATACACACATGGCAAAAGGGCTGAAGGAAAAGGGAGGTCAGGGCAGATCTAGGCAATCACATTCAAACTACAGAGTGGGACCTGGTCCGTTCTCAAAGGTTAGCACTCTTAACATTGCAGTTTGAATTATGCATGAGAACCGTTGCAATTTCCACCTGTCTGTCATTCAGGTATCTGACCGTTGTCTCATCATTTGAGTACCAAAATGACACTTCCTTTCTTTTCCTTTATACTCCATATTTCTTTTCAAATCCCCTTCCAAAATATCAGATTTTTTTTCGTAACCTTCTTTTATCCTTTCTCAAAAAACACTTCAAATGGTTAAACCCTCTGTTCTTATTGAAGAACTTTCTGATAAAGATGTTTTTAAGTGTGAAGAGGAACCAGGTCCACCTAGCAAAAGGAAGAAGTGGAAAGGATGATGTTCATGAAGGAAGAAGTTTGTGACCCCGATGTGAACACAAAGTATTCTGATTAGAAGGGTGTCTGATTAAAAAGATGAAAAAATAATGAATGAAAAAAATGATGATGAAATGGTTCCTCAGTTATTGATCTATTCATCTCAGAGGCCTTGAGTAAATTGATTTTACCAATCTTTCTGTTATGAGAAACTCAGGCCAGCGTTGGAAGCTATGACAATTGATCTTGCTAACAAAGATACTGAAATGGTTTGCTTGAAGGCTCAGCTTCCGAAATAACACTATCAGAGGGACCAGGTTAAAAAAAAAAACTGGCAGCCTTGAAGATTCAACATAAAGTCTGGGCAGTGAAGAATGTGAACTTCAATAGAGGCTTCTGAAAGTACCTTGCTAAGGGATATGCTCCATTAATTCTATTCTTTCAATCCCTTGTCTCTAAGTCATCCCTTCTCCTCCCAACTTTCTAAGTCAGTCCTCATTCTTTTTTTTCTATCGAACCTAAGTGGGCATTGTTCTGGTTTTCATTCGTAATCATATTTGCAATGATTTGATGGCTGATCTTTTATTTATGCATGTTAAAATGTCTTGCTTCTACTGGCTTGTCTCATTACTTTATGCATTTTTTACTCATGCTCAGTGTTGCCCAAGTGGCCATGAATTTGCTTGAACTGCATTTCTGTCAACTTGGTTTACTGCTTTAACCCTTTTTTATGATGTCAAAAGGGGGAAAATTGTTAGGGTATGGGATCAATGATGTTAGCTATTTGAAGAAGACATGGGTCATGCCGATAGGGGGAATCAATGCTAGTTACTTGAATTGGACATGGTCATGCTGATAGGGGGAATTAGTGCTAGCTATTTGAAGAGGAGTTGGTCCTGCCGATAGGAGAAGAAGTTGTTTGTCATCATCAAAATGGGCAAAAATGTTATTTTGATGTTTTGATAATTTGACAAACTTCGAGGATGATAAAACTCCAGTTACCTGAAGAGTTCTTGTTGATAGGGGGAACTGGTGAATAAGTTTGTTATCATCAAAAAGGGGGGAAATGTTATTTTGGAGTTGATGTTAAGTTTTAATGATTTAACAAACTTAAAGATCTAACAAGGAATCAAATCCTTGTTATTGGGACTGCTGACAGTGAAATGAATGAATAAACTCAGTGTGAGGAATATTTGTGTGTAATCATCAAAAAGGGGGGAATGTTATATTCTAGGTGTTTTGATGATCCTCACAAATGCAAGGACCTGGTCTTTGGCAGAGTGCTCTCGTCCAGATTCAAATGGGGTACAGCTGTAAAGTTGTCACGACAGGTGATAGGTGAAAAGTGCAGTGTCCTACACCAATAGGGAGAGCAGACGAGATTGTATGCTTCAGTGTCGCACAAATGCAGGGACCTGGTCCCAGGTAGAGTTCTCTCGTCCAGATCTATAATGGGGTACAGCTGTAAAGCTGTCGTGTCAGAGGTTGGTGAGGCGTCAGCGTACTACACCAATCAGAATGGACGAGGGTGTTTGTCCAATGGGCAATAACTCTTTATGGTTGATATTTTCTACATGACAAAAACCATATTAAATTCATTCATCCTAAGAAGGAAGTCAACCAGCAAGCCTTTTCAAGAACCCACAAAGAAGTTTGCAAGGGACCTGGTACTTGCAAGACTGCGATATGAAAAGGTGACAAGACAACTGTCTGATGTGGTAGGTGAGCAACTTTTCTGAACAGCAGGCTTTTAGCCAATAGGGTTGTCTCAACGAGTTTGTGTTGATTTTATATAGTCTTTTCCCAAAATACACAAACTGAAGATTTGGCAAACAAAAAACTTGGATTTTCTCTGAAAATTCACAAGCTTTAAAAGAGAAGGCCATCTTCAAAGAAGAATACTGCTCATATCAACAAGGGACCAGATGGAGTGCTAAAGCATCTTGTTGTATTTAGAGCTTTGTGTCTTATATGCTTACTTTGTAAATATGTTCCTATTCTATAAAGGATTCATATATTTTGTTTCGTTTTCAAAAAAGTCTAAGTTGGTTAGAGTTAACTGATTTAGTGGACAGTGTTGTATCTGCTTAGTCAAATTCTAAATCATCTAGAGTTAGGTGGTTTAGTGGGCGGTGTGGTATCCGCTTACAAAAGTCTGTATTAATTAGTGAGGGTTAGTATAGTAGGCAGTGTTGTATCTGTTTTGGCTCAGCTAAGTGATATGAGGTATTGCTTAGTGTGGAGATTATCTCATTCTGTAAACTGGCTTTTACTTTTGCTTGGAGAAGATTAGTAGAAGCAGTTTGAAAAGTCCTGTTGAGAAAGGTCGTGGTTTTACTCCCTTGAGCAAGGAGGTTTCCACGTAAAGTTACTTGTTCAATCTTTACTTTCAGCACTTATTTTGCAGTTTGTTAATGTAACTGTGCTAAGGATCTGGTCCCATCGAAACAAGTGGACGCATATTTTAAGTTACTGTTCTTGCTGGTCAAAGGACCTGGTCCTTGACTGATAAGTGGACACATACATTCCAACATAAAGAAAGTCGTAACCTACCTCAAGGCCAAAAATCACACAAGAACAACGTCTACTCAGGCATATTTCCCTTTCGAAGAGCCTCAAAATGATATCAAGCTATCAAGAACAAAACGAGCAAATCAATACGGGACTAACGATACACATATCAATAATACAAAAAATGTACCGACAATTGTATCAAAATTGACCCTCAAATGACGTTATAGAATTAGGAAACTAAAAATCATCATTACGTTCTCCTCGTAGTGAGGATCACATGCCCAAAATATGGGTAAAAATGGAGTTCAAATCGGACCACAAATGGTCTAATTACCTTATTTTAAAGATATAGAAATCAAGGAGTAAGAGGCTAAAAACGGAAAATAAATTGCAAAAACAAAAGCTAAAAATCAAGTTTAGGAAGAGGGAGGGAAGAAATTTACATTTGAATCACTGAATTTGATCAAGAAATGAGTAAAATCGCCCTTGGATGAGCTCCACCCAATTCAGGGTTTCTTCCTTGAAAAATGAAGAAGAAAAGGGATTTTAATCCCAACGATTTTCATAAAAGAGGCCATTTGATCGCTTAAGTGATCATCGCTTAAGCCATCAAAGGGTCGAAAAATGCGAACCCCACCTAAGAAGCGCCTTTCTCTTAATTCGCCCTATGGTCGCAAAATCGACCTCTTTTAAATCGGTTGGCCAAGTACTTAAGCGACCCCGCCCACTGGTACCCTTTCACTTAAGTGTTCCAAACTTTAAACGGGCCCTCAAATTCATTTGGGGTCAAAACAACACAAAATAAAAGTGCAAACCACTCCAAAAAGACATTTCAGACTCAAAACAATCATGAAAAATCCAACAGAGGTCGTCTCATAAAATTAATGACCAAAGTTAACACTTTATAAAGAAACACCAATAAAACACGAAAAGCCAAAAACTCATCCCAATACCCTTGAGAATCAAACCAAAGGTTGTTCTAGACCACACTCGATATTTCAGAGTTAACCACGCTAACAGAATCCCATTCCAAGCATGTGTTACCAAAAAAGTTGACCGAAGTCAAACTTTGGGAAAAACTCAAAAGCTTTGATGCAACTTGGGAAAGTTATCGCTTATGCTTCAAGAAAATTGAAGGTGCGTTAACAAAATTATCCAACTCATGACCTGGAGTTAGCGGCGGTAGTATTTTCTTTAACGATTTGGAGATAGTAGTACTTGTATGGTGTTCATGTGGATGTTTTTACCGACCACAAAAGTTTGAAATATGTATTCACTCAAAAGGATTTGAATCTTCGCCAAATGAGGTGGCTTGAGTTGTTGAAGGACTATGACATGAGTGTTCTATATATATCATCTCAAAAAGGCAAATGTGGTGGCGGATACTCTTAGTCGACTATCAATGTGAAGTGTTGCTCATGTGGTGGATGATAAGAAAGAGTTAGTCTGTAATGTTCATAGGTTTGCCCAATTAGGCATTCGTTTGTTTGATTCTAATGTAGGTGAGTAGTTGTGTCATAATTGTTTGTAATCATCTTTTGTATCGGATGTGAAGGCTAAGCAAGATCTTGATCCGATATTAGTTGAGTTGAAGAAGTCATTTGAGGCTTTCTCCCAAGGGGGAGAGATGGTGTCGTTCGATATCAAGGTTGGTTATGTGTTTCAAATGTCAATGAGTTGAGAAATCAGATTCTGACATAAGCTCACAGTTCTTGGTATTCTATTCACCCAGGAACCACGAAAATGTCTTGTGATTTACGAAAAGTCTATTGGTGGAATGGGATGAAGAAGGATATTATGGAATTTGTGGCTAAGTGTCCAAATTATCAACAAGTGAAAGTTGAGCATCATAAACTGGGTGGCTTGGCTCAAAACACTAGTATTTCTATGTGGAAGTGGGAAGATTTGAATATGGACTTCAATACGGGCGTATCCTGTACTCATCGACAGTTTGATTCGATTTGGGTTTTTGTGAACAAAATGATGAAATAGACTCACATTCTTCCCGTTAAGACTTCATTTTCGATGGAGGAGTACACCAAGATTTATATTTAGGAAATGGTAAGGTTACATAGATTGTTGTTCTCATTATCTCCGATTAATGTACTCAGTTTACATCTCAATTTTGGAAGTTGTTTCAGAAAGGTATTTGTACTCAAGTGAAACTTAGCACGACTTTTTATCCTCAGATCGATGCACAAGCCGAAGGTACCATTCATACTTTTAAGGATATGTTGACAGCTTGTGAGATTGATTTCAAGGGTAATTGGGCTGACTATTTGCCGTTAATTGAATTTGCTTATAATAATAGTTATCATTCTAGAATTGGGATGGTACCGTTTGATGATCTTTATGGTAGGAGGTGTAGGTCTCCTATTGGCTAGTTTGAAGTTGGTTAAGTCACTTTGATAGGGTCTGAGTTGGTGCATGAGGCTATGGAAAAGGTTTGACTTATTTGCAAAAGGTTGAAAATGGCTCAAAGTCAACAAAAGTCATATGTCGATGTTAGAAGAGGAGAACTTGAGTTTAATGTTGATGATTGAGTCTACTTGAAAATTTCACCCATGAAGGGTGCCATGAGATTTGGAAAGAAAGGAAAGTTTGGTCCCCATTACGTGGTGTCATATCAGATTTTGAGGCTTATTGGCAAGGTTTCTTATGAGCTTGAATTGCCGAATGATGTAGCATAGGTACATCTGGTATTCCATATCTCGTTGTTGAAAAAGTGTGTTGAAGATTCGACTTTCATTGTGCTCTTAGAAGATTTAGAATTTAAGGAGAATCTTTCCTATGAAGAGATTCCGATTGAGATTTTAGACCGATAAATTCGGAAGTTGAGAAACAAAGAAATTGCATCTGTGAAGGTTCTTTGGAGGAATCAATTAGTTGAGGTGTTACTTGGGAAGCGGAATCCGATATGATGTATGCTTATTACAAGGAAAGAGAAACTTATCACAGTGAGACTTTGATAATATCATAGTTAATTTAAATCACTCATGTCGACAACAAAGCAACAAACAAGCTAGGACGAGTTAGCAGATTCCCACAACTTGATAAGCAGAAAAAGGAATAAAGAGAAAACTGAAATAGAGGGAGGATGATATCGAATCTAGTCAAGTTCTAGACGATGACAAGGACACAATTAAACTCCTAATCATGCTAAAAATTCAAAGGTTAAGAAAAACACCTCTTTCTGGGGGGTGGGGGTTGGGGGGGGACAAAACATATTCCTCCCAGTTATTCGAATTAGAAAGACAGCTTATTAAAGAGCACTTGATATATTTAATTCACTATAAACCCACCAACTCAATTAACTAGAAATATAATTACTTAGAGAGAAAAATTTGAAGCCACAGGAAAAGGGTAAACATTCATACTAGGAAAAGAAAATAGAAATGACCTATATTATCCATAGAAAATAAAAATCATTGGTTATATTCTTATTTCTGTAATGAAGATAAAGAGTTAATATCCTAAAATGTCTCTCAACTTTAAGAATTTTGATGATACCATTTTTCGGTGCGGAACTGGTAGTTGGGGAAGTCATAGGAGTAGTAGTGTGGTAGGTGGTAGTGTGGTAGGTGAGTAACTTATTTTAAAGATTTTATTATAATATCTTTTTGCTAAGTGTCTTAATCTTGATATCTCTTTAATATTATTTTTTGGTAGTGTTAAATTCATGGTAATATGTAGTAATATTTATTGTAATATTCTTCCGATAGTTGTTTTAATCTGAATATTTCTTTAATATTATTTATGATATATTCTAGATATAACATATCTTGGGTTCTTTGATACATATATAAATTTTC
>NW_006239012.1:691614-691785 GCF_000226075.1 Solanum tuberosum | reverse complement strand
ATAGCGTTTCCGTTTAAATAATTATTTGCTAGCTCTTGTATAATAGTTGATAGACCGATTATTCTCTTATTGGTATAAAAGTTGGGTATCTCGCTTTTTTGTATCTTTGGCTGCTCTTCGATATCTTCCGGTATTATCATATCTTTTGTTAATCCTATCTTTACGACTTGT
>NW_006239012.1:679923-685884 GCF_000226075.1 Solanum tuberosum | reverse complement strand
AATATTTACAATATTGGATAGAAGCTATGGAAGATATAAAATTATTAGAACAATTAATGGCAGAAAATTTATATATGTATCAAAGAACCCAAGATATGTTATATCTAGAATATATCATAAATAATATTAAAGAAATATTCAGATTAAAACAACTATCGGAAGAATATTACAATAAATATTACTACATATTACCATGAATTTAACACTACCAAAAAATAATATTAAAGAGATATCAAGATTAAGACACTTAGCAAAAAGATATTATAATAAAATCTTTAAAATAAGTTACTCACCTACCACACTACCACCTACCACACTACTACACCTATGACTTCCCCAAAAAACTTTATTTTGTATCAAGGTTGGTTATGTGTTTCAAATGTATGTGAGTTGAGAAATCAGATTATGGCAGAAGCTCACTGTTCTTGGTATTCTATTTACCCGGGAGCCACCAAATTGTACCGTGATTTACGGGAAGTCTATTGGTGCAATGGGATGAAGAAAGATATTATGGAATTTGTGGCTAAGTGTCCAAATTATCAACAAGTGAAAGTTGAGCATAAAAAAATGGGTGGTTTCGCTCAAAAAAATTGTATTTCGACGTGGAAGTGAGAAGATTTGAATATGGAATTCATTGCGGATTTACCCCTCACTCGTCGATAATTTGATTCGATTTGGGTTGTTGTGAACAGAATGATGAAATATGCTCACTTTCTTCCTGTTAAGACTTCATTTTCGCTGGAGGAGTACACTAAGATTTATATTTGGAAAATGGTAAGGTGGCATGGAGTGCCATTCTCATTATCTCCGATGGAGGTACTCAATTTACATCTCAATTTTGCAAGTCGTTTCAGAAAGGTCTTCGTACTCAAGTGAAACTTAGTACGACTTTTCATCCTCAGACCAATGGAACAAACGAACATACCATTTTGACTTTGAAAGATATGTTGAGAGCTTGTGAGATTGATTTCAAAGGTAATTAGGATGACCATTTGACGTTGATTGAATTTGCTTATAATAATAGCTATCATTCTAGAATTGGGATGTCACTGTTTGAGGCTCATTATGGTAGGAGATGTAGGTCTCTTATTGGCTGATTTGAAGTTGGTGAGGTCGCTTTGATAGGGCTCGAGTTGGTGCATGAGGATATGGAAAATGTTTGACTTATTTGCAAAAGGTTGAAAATGGATCAAAATCAACAAAAGTCCTATGCCGATGTTAGAAGAAGAGAACTTGAGTTTAATGTTGATGATTGTGTCTACTTGAAAATTTCACCCATGAAGGGTGTCATGAGATTTGGAAAGAAAGGGAAGCTTAGTCCCCGTTATGTTGGCCCATATCAGATTTTGAGGCATATTGGCAAGGTTACCTTTGAACTTGAATTACCGAGTGATTTAACATCAGTACATCCGGTATTCCATGTCTCGTTGTTGAAAAAGTGTGTTGAATATTCGACATCCATTGTGCCCTTAGAAGGTTTAGAAGTTTAGGAGAATCTTTCCTATAAAGAGATTCCCGTTGAGACTTTAGATCGGCAAGTTCGGAAGTTGAGAAACAAAGAAGTTGTATCCGCGAAGGTTCTTTGGAGGAATCAATTAGTTGAAGGTGCTACTTGAGAAGCCGAAACCGATATGATGTATGCTTGTAGACACGTAATTTTTGATCGGACATAAAATTTTATACTATTTTTATTCCTTAAATATTTCTTTTATGTCTAAGTTAGATATTTTGATTTTTGTCTTATTTAAGTAAGTTTATTTAAAAGATTTTGAAAATAACAAAAATATATGTTTTCTTTTCATTTAGATTTAATAATAAGCTAGTATTTCCTAATTATAATTTAGAATAGCTATTCATTTATTCTTGTATTTTTATTAGCTAATATTTATTATATTTAAATGAAAAAAAACTTACCATTACCCCTTTCACATCTTCCCATTATCCCACTCACCCAATACACACCCCACTAAAACACAACACATCACACACAAAAACGTACAGGAAAACAGAAGAAGAAAAATTCAGCAACATACTTATCCTCCCACACATATAGCATACGTATTCCTCTTCGTATTACATACATTTTTTTTCCTTTCCACTCAAAAACAAAGATTGAATTCGAGGTTTATTTTCGCAGTTTCAAATTCGTGGCTCCTGATTGTTAGTCCTTTCTTCTCGTGAACTAATTTTCACAAGAAGTAACACTTATTTATATTCTATTTTTGCATGATGTTATGCCATGATTGTACAAGAATTGATTTCAATATATTAAAGTTGTTCAGATTTCGTATGTGTTTAATCTGTTAAAATTCTTTAATGTTATAATATTTAAATATATGTGAACCTCTTATATCCTTAAGTTTAGAATAAAATTGGTATAATATGATAATTATTCATTGTATGCTAAAAAAGGGGTATGATATTTACTTATTTTTATTGGGCGTGTGGATGTTATATTCTACTTTTATAAAATAGTTGAGGTTTTGATAAGATACATTTTAAATTTTTGTGTAAATTGTTCTCCTGTACGTATGCTTATTAGTTTGTTTATGTGGATTATTATGGATCATTTTCTAGTATAATAATGATTATTAGTAGGTGGTATAATTGACATCAACTCGTATTAATTGTAGTTTGACTTATGTTATTTTGCTGGGCACAATGGTATACTATATTGATTTAATTTAGTTTTATTTTAATAGTGAATTTATTCATAAAAAATAATAATCTAAATAGGGTACTAGTGTTTATTGACTTAGTGTTTGTTGTATATGTCCAACTCCTTAAGAATAAGGATGTTTCCTACGTAATAAATATTCATAGTATAGTTTTATTTCATGATTATATAAGACTTGATTCCAATATTATGAAATTGCTTGAAATTTATGTGTGTTTAATTTTGATATTATAGTGTTGAAATATAATTGTTTAAATCTTACACATCACTAAACAATGAAGATCTTTAGAATGTTGAAACTATTTATTCTAATATTTAAGGAAATATTTTTAATGTAGTATATTGACAACTATTATAAGAATAACATATTATGTATTAGAAAATATATTTTTTTTAAATTTTTGTTAGTTCATATAACAATAATAATTAAATTTCATCTCAATTAATAATGCGGTTACACATCTTTTTGAGATACTTAAGAAACTCAAGGATGCGGTTACGCACCTTGGCCAAATTCAAGGATGTGGTTACGCAGCTTAGCCAAATAATTTTAATAATTAAACTTTCATTAATTCAAATCAAGAGGTGTAAATATGAATTATTAGGTGTGAGGTACTCGAGAGGAAAAGACAGTTATGCCTCTAAATGTCAAGACCAAGAATGCGGTTACGCATCTAGGTTCAGACTAATAAAAATTCAACAAAAAATAAGTAAAAGTTAATAAAAGCGATCGTGCTAGAACCACGGGACTCGAGGGATGCCTAATACCTTCCCCTCAGTCAACAGAATTCTTTATTCAAATTTCTAGTTCGCAGACCAAATAAAGAGTTATTTCCTTCTAATTAGGGATTAAATAAAAAGGTGACTTGGAACACCACAACTCAACTCCAAGTGGCAACTCTGAAACAAATAAAATGATCCCTTAATTAATACCGTCACTTAAATTGGAAAAATCCTATCCGTCGTGTGCAAAAAGGGGTGTGACATCTCTGACGACTCCGTTGGGGAATAACAAGAATTCGAGCTTTGTTATATAGACATTTACTTGATTTTATTACTTATTTTGGATATATTGCGTATCATGGCCTAATGTGCTACTTGCTGATCATTTATTGCTTTTTATATTGTTGAACTATACTAAATTGATTTTTCTCGCGCACACCTTATGAGTCTTTGAATACACTTAACACACGTTCACATGAATGCAGTTATACATTCTATTTTCCCTTGAGATAAAGCTGGAGTGTCTTGACACCAGTGAAGGATTTTTAGTCACACATGTTAGACGGGGTTGGATCAGCAATGAAGTCGAAAAAGCGCTGCTACCGATAAGTTGCCCCTCC
The DNA here is from genome assembly GCF_000226075.1 of Solanum tuberosum. Lineage (NCBI taxonomy): Eukaryota > Viridiplantae > Streptophyta > Magnoliopsida > Solanales > Solanaceae > Solanum > Solanum tuberosum. The sequence goes on along the minus strand of NW_006239012.1, from coordinate 681,864 downwards.
CTGGCTCAAGTTGTCCACTCGGGTAAGCTAGTCTAGATACCTATCTTATTCAGGTTTGAACCTAGTAAAACTAGAACATAGACAGGGTTATCCCTAGAAGACTCCGCTTATTTGCATAATTTGCATGTGACTTAGTGAGCCTTAAAACAAGAGTTGGATCCATCTAGGACAAATATCTCTCTCTTGCTTGACCGCTCAGATCCGTTTATGTGCTACATGAAAATGCATTTAGTTATAAAGTTTCTATAAGTTGACTCATTTTAGCGTGATTAATGTAATGGAAAAAAAAGTTATCTTTTGATCTTATAAAAAAAAAAGGTGTAAACACGAAAAAATTTCTTCATTTAGAAGTTATTATACATTTCTGTAAAATAAAATAACAAATTTTGCATTATTTAATGAAAAGAATAATAATTTATTATTTTTTAGATTTTTTTTTGTAAAGTTTATAAAAGAAAAATTCAAAATATTTTGCTTTCATAATACTTTGAAAAATTGCATTTGTCAAAAAAAAAAGTTTTAATATCTTGAAGTTTTTTTTTTCTTACTGTCCAATCTGGATGAACTATGCACACCTGATTCTCACCCCAATGACATATGTCGGCAACTCTCTTTGGGTTCGGTGATCTTTATTCAGAAATAAAAATAAAAACCCTTTTTTTCAAAAATTCAGAAAAAAAAACAAGAAGCTTTAATCTTTATCAAAAATAAGCTTTTCTTAATTTTCTTTTAATAATTCAAAAGAAAACTAAAGGATTTTATCTCAAAGCTCCTAAAAAACATAGTTATTGAGTTTTAGAAAAAATATGCAATGATCTTATTCATGTTCTCAAGCATGTTACGGATTTGATCAATGCATTATCAAATCATTTTTTTTTAAAACTAATAATTAAGAAATGTCTAACCCTTACAAACTTTATCGTCCATGCACACAGTTAAATTAAGGTGGTTGGTTTGTGGTTAAACTGTCATCTCATCCCTACAATACAAGGTCAAAAGGGAAAAAGAAAATGACTCAGAAATACGAAAATGAGTCGGACAATGATGAGGTCCAGAACCAGAGGATGTCACAAGAAACAGTGTCAACCGAAGAGGTAAGGATACTAAGACAGCAAATGGCGGAGATGTACGAAGCTTGGATGAGTGGACAAGCTCCACCATTTTCAATCATTGACTATCTAAATACAAATATGTCACCTCCTATCCAAGTATCGATAAGTGATCCAATTTATCCACCTGAATTTGGTCCCTATGCTAACACATCCAACGTAGCTGGAACTTCTACGGTGCGCCCTTTGAGTACACCTATGATGAGTAATCCATTCTTCGTGCCAACTGTGCCGACTAATAGCGTCCCGCAGCCTATAATGGAGCCAAAATCCAACAGTGATCCTCCACCTAAAGTTCAATATGATCGAGATCATATCCCTGAAGTGACTTTTAAAATTCCAGGTTCTTACCCTTACACTCATCAGTATAGTTCCCCTGTTGAAGCTGAAAAAGTTGTTAAGAACGAGGAACATGAAGAAATGTTTAGAAAAATGAAGAGTTTGGAACAGAGTGTAAGAGATATGCAAGGATTAGAGAGGTCACAAAAGTGTCTCATTCAATGATTTGTGCATCTTTCCCCACGCTCATCTATCCATCGGTTTTAAAACTCTAAAGTTCGAGAAATATGATGGACATGGATATCCTGTAGCTCATTTAAAGAGATATTGTAATCAATTGAGAGGGGTTGGAAGGGAAGAATTGCTCATGGCCTATTTTGGGGAAAATTTGATGGGAATTGCCTCAAAATGGTTCATAGATCAAGATACTTCTAACTGGCATACATGAGATGATTTGGCTCGATGTTTTGTTCAACAATTTCAATATAACATTGACATAGTTCCAGATCGTACTTCACTTGTCAACATGAGGAAGAAGACCACCGAAAATTTT